>NW_027468664.1:18132890-18142890 GCF_046254945.1 Alosa pseudoharengus
GAGTTCATGTTTTGAATGGCACCCTCGTGCATTTGTCCATCTGCAGTGGACGTCTGGGCTAAGCCCACATGCAAGGCACCATTATACCACATGTAGCTGAGTTTGCAACTTATCTCCCATTTTGTGGAATTAGATTGTTTTTATTTGATTATTTCTGGCGTGCCAGCCGTTGCCATGAGAACGCTTTGTGTCGTTGCTGTGCCCACGTGGGCGGGCGCTGATCTGAGATTATGGGGTTTTGATCCGACCCTGTTCGCACCGCCACCGCCACATGGCCTGGCACTCGCTTTGACACCCACAACCTCCACCCTAAGCTTTCACTAAACTTCTGGCCCTGCCCACCCACCATTACGTCATCTGCCACAAAAAAAGATGATGCTCATGGGAAGATGCCTGTGTTTGTAAACAAGGTCAGCGGCTCTTGCTTGGGAAGTTTAGCCAGGCTAAATCATCAGTAACCTGATAAAAGCGTCTGCTAAATATCAGTCAGTCAATGATTCATTCATAATTAAATAGTTCATAATGTTGTAATAACACATTGAGTCGATTACATCCGGATTCTGATATATTTAACAGCCATGTGAATTTATTGTGGTGATTTTTTTATCCATTAGCTGGTCAGTAGCATTGTAAACAAAACTGGGCCTTTTCCCCTTTAATGAAGAGAATTTTAAATGAACGCTCTGGGGCTTTAAAGGAGAAATGAAGTTGGTTTGTACTGGCCCACAGACCCACTGGCACTCTCTGCTCTCTGTATTAATTTAACAACTCCATTACCCCACCAACATGAAACCTTACCCTGCCTTGTGGAGAGAGAGAGAGAGAGATAAAGGGAGAGAGAGAGAGAGAGAGAGAGAGAGAATGTTGTCCAGTGACAGGTACATGATTAACCCTCTGGGGTTTATACAGCAAAATCTAATTAGCGATCATAATTTTGACAAAGTGCTTCTCGTACCCCTGGTCTTGGCTGAAACCTTGTAGCAAGGTCTTTAATTGCCCTTTGTGGAAGCACACAGAGCCCTGGAGCTACACGCTGTACAGTTGCCTTATATAACCTCCACCACAGGCCAAATCATACCATTCAAAGGGTGTGTGCTTTCCAGAAAAAGTGTCTGGAGAAAATAAAAGGTTGCACAGCCCAGTGTTTCCAGTGCCCAGTAAAAATAAGATGTGAGAATAACAGCAACATATACAGCTGACCTACTTTTATTAAGTACTTGGCACTTAATAATTAATTTGCCAAATGTGCTTCAGATAAGAACAAGCTGTTGCAAGATGCATTGAGAGTCATAGTGGATAATGTGAAGTAAATTAGAAAAAAACGTAATTATTCTGTGTGATTAAATTCGAAGAATACCTGGGAGCACTAGGGAGGGTTGGCTAGAGAGCTAGTCAACCTCATGCTAAAGGAGTCTGAGTCCTAGTGATGCTGAAGAGTGAGCCTTTGAGGAGGACCTTTCGTGATATGAATAGCAGACAATGCAACTTCTAGATTTTAGTTGAGAATTAATTCTGGAATGAAAAAACTTACTTCCTCAAACGGTCAGTGAAGTTAAGGCCTGGACCTGTTGCACTGAAGTGAATTTGTGGACACCTATTTGTTATGTCTATTATAACAAATATCTATCTTACTTTCTTTGTGCGTGCCTGTACACACACACACACACACACACACACACACACAAACATTAGCAAACCTTGACGCTTTTTGCCTACCAGCCCTTGTTTTTTCATTAATTAAAAAAAATAATTTGAGTTATATTTGATGATTCAAGTGAGCAGGCAGAATTTGTCCTGGGGGTTAACGCGGCCTTCGCCTCTCAGTCGCCTGTCCGACTCGGCTGGTAAACGGCCATGCTGGTCCTCTCCGCTGGAGTGAGCTAAGCTAATTAGCGCTAATGAGGGGCAAACGGGCGCCAGGGGCACCAGCGGAGCTGCCCTCTCAGCGCGCCACGGGCCCCCCCCCTGCACACAGTCCTGACCACAGGCCCCTAGCCATCACCACCCCCCCCCTCTCATCCACCACCCACCTCCATGTTTCATCACTCTTGCCCACTGGTGGTTAAAATGGCTCAATCAACAGAAGGTCACTGTGTGTCAGTGTCCATGGGGCCAAGTGCTACAGAGAGAGATGGATCACTTATTTATTCTCAATGAGACAAAATCTGAAAAATATGAGTGTATATGTATATTTATGTATTTTACATAAATGGCCTTATTGGCCTCTGTACAGGAGAGAAAATATTTGAATTTTGTAGGGACCAGTAGTTTAATGTGTGATTTGGGCATTTTTACATCAAATTAATTCAGTTAAATCTCTACACAGAGGATTTTGCATGCACTTCTTTGAGAGCCTTTGTTTTGAGGGACAGGATTTTGATGATTACTTTATTTTAATTCATACATTTTACACTTTGCACATTTAGTATTTAATCTTGACATCAATGACAAGTACAGTATAGTATGTGTATGTGTGATATAGTCTGATATCAAGATAGATATACCAGGCTCTGTTACAGGCAGACAGTATGTTTAAACCCTACTGCTACAGCGGACTGTAAGTGAACAGAGAGAGCTAGAGATTGGGTGCTGTTGCTATGAAGCAGCGTGAGAGAAAAGCAAAAAAGCGTGTGTGCGCGCGCGAGAGATAGATGCCATTATACTGGAGGGAACCCAAGCGATGATGACAGCGATGTCATCATTGCCACGGCAACAGGATTAGGTTGCAGATGCTCCACTCTATCCCCGTCTCTGTCTTTCTCTCTCTCTCTCTCTCTGACAGGCAGGAGGGGTTGATTCATCTCACATAAATTACTGCCACTTTTCCCTAGAGGTGTGCTTTTCACATGTATATATTTGTGAGTGTGCGTGTGTGTGTGTGTGTGTGAGAGAGAGAGAGAGAGAGAGAGAGAGAGCGAGAGCGAGAGAGAGTGTGTTTGTGTGTGCATCTCTGTTTACCCAAACAAACAAGTGAAGAGCAATTTGGAGTTCACCAATGGCACTGTGTACATTGATTCAGTGGATCACCTCATGATGTGGCCAAACATCAAGATATTTTTGGTCAAACACCAGACGCTATCAGATATTGCTCAGACAGTTTTGTTTTCCCACGGGGAGCCCTTTCATAGCAGCCTTGAGTGGACATCACGGCATACATCATGGTCAGAATAACCCCTGTTGAGGTTGACTGGGCACTGGCAGAGTAAGCAAACACAAGCAGCTCGACACAGGGACAAGGTCCAGATTCCCTGATGCAGGACAACCCTCACAGGTCTCCATTAGATTTAGAACACCATGTGCTGAGCCAGCTCTTCTCCTCATGCTCTCTCTCTCTCTCTCTCTTTCCTCTCTCTCTTTATCGCTCTTCTTTTTTTTCTTTAGTAGGGCACTTAGCACACTTGCTAATACAGTGCCAGTGAAAGACAGGTCATTGGAGTGTCATGGGAACTGTAGGTCACATCCTGTATAGCCTCTGTTTGCTGTCATAGCTAAAGTTCTCTTCCCTCATTGTCTGAGCCCACACTGAGTTCTATCCATCTTACACTGTAAGGAAACATCGATATGTTTATAGTTTCAGGTCAAATTAAGGCTTTTTTCAAGTGTCGATGATGCAATGTGAAAGCAAGCAGAGATAAAAAAGCATTCTTTTCCCCGTAATAAACCCCCATCTTTTTCTTTAGTTTGCCTCATCTCCCACTGGTCTGTGTCAGGAGGAATGTGTGTTTGCAGTGCCCCACCATCCATCATGGTGTCCTGGGTACTGCACAGACGTGCCCGCTCCCTCTTATGATCTCCCCCTCTGCCGAATTCAGCCACTCTCAGCCGTCTGCATCCTTAAGCCACCTGTGTTAGAATTCGGCTCAAACCAAAATCCAGCAGAAAAGCCGGCTTTCCAGGAAAAGGCATCCGACTCGTTAAGCACTTCAAAGAGCCTGGGATGAGGGGGTTGCCGTTGTGACACTGATGTGACCTGCTCCAGGCCTGCTCAAAGTTAAACAAAAAATTGCTATCAATTTGGCCTCGGCTGGTACGCATGATGGGAGTGTGACGTCTCTGGTGTGTTGTATTGACAGACTCCACAGGCGGAGTAATGGAAAGGCCTTTGGGGGGGGGGGGCCTATGACAACTGAACCGGCCAATGGAAGCAGACGGGAGGCACATGGGGCTGTATTTTGGGTCACCAGCGCATGGCGTAAAGTTCGTTATTCACCGGCGCGAAGTTGAATTCGTTATTTTGCACCTTTATTTTTTAAGCATTGCGCCCAGGGGTGTGGCAATTAACAACCTAGGGAGGGACCTGGCGCATTGTCTAAAAATCGCTATCATACACCACCTAAACCTGGTCAGAAGTCAATGGCGAGTTGTTCATATGCTATTTTAAGAGCGCATGTCAACAGTCATATTGGCAGGTGCACGCACCATCCTTCTATCATTCATGAACGCACACCAGCGCACGTCCATGCAAAGCATTACAAATTGCACGATTACAATGGTAAACATAATTAGAATAAAGATATTACGAAATACTGTACATCTCATAATGAGTAGTTATTCACCATCATTTGCAAATTGGTAATGACGGTTAAAAGTGATTAGGGGAGAGGCGAGAGACACGTATGGAGCACAGCTGAAGATGCACTGTCACGAGATATAAGCAACTCCTCTGCAGGATAAATGTTGTTTTATTCAGTCATTTGAGCAACATTAGGGTAAGTGTTGCTTTTTCCAGCCTATGTTTTCGATGGTAACCCATTGTCAGTCAATAGTGAAAGTAACTGCATATAACTGTCTTGTCGTTGACTGACTCCTTGGTGAAGTTAGTTTCACTTTGCCAATGAGTTCAAATAATAGACGAGTGCAAATGCGTGAAGGCTATGCTAGGTTTTAGTAAAGCATGATTTAAGAATGACTATTCCATACGGTCTCGCAAGCAGCCTCCTTCAAATGCGCCGTTGAATGCCAAAATACCGATGCATTTATTTGACATATCGCGCGTTGCGCCGTTAAAGGGAATGACAGATGTCATTCTCATTGGTTTAAAATGATGTTACGCCCCAAACACACCCATATGACTGATTAAAAGACCTAGGAACACCTTGTTACGCCATGCGCTCCACTTTTGAGAACGAAACCCCTCCCAATGTGAACTGGACATCCTACTAAATTTGAATAGACTTTTGACGAGTGACGATGCACTTTAGAATGTCATGATAGGGCCCTTAGTGTTACACTGCCAGGGTCATCTCTTAATCTCACCCACTACAAGTATCTGTGTGTGTAGGCACAGCGTTGGATCTGTCCCAGGGATAAGAGAGGGCCTACAGACAGGTGGTGAGCTGCCGACTCCTGTCCAGATTGGTTGGTGTTAGCAGACAGATGAGGTCATGCTAAGACATGAACATTACACAGATGCTGTAATCCTCCTGGTGTGTGTGTTGTGTGTGTGTGGTGGGCATGTGTGTGTGTGTGTGATGTGTGTGTGTGTGTGTTTAACCCCATTTCCCTCTATGCTTTCCCCCCCTTCAGTTCAAGCAGGCAATATAGCACACATTAGAATTTATACTCACATTCTTACTTTCACTTTTTTCTGTCATCTCTCTCTATTTCACACACACACACACACACACACACACATTACACATGCTTAATCTCTTTTTCCAATGCAGTCCTGTAATTTTGCAGATCATGCTGGGGATTTTTCAAGTCGTGTGGTGCCATGGTATAAATAATATTCTCATCATGTAGGTCTTAACATGGTCTAAAGCTATTTAAATCATCCTATCTCTAAAGCTATCCACTTATTACGAATGACGTCTTACAAGTTTATCTGTCATCTTTAGTCCTATCAGCCTGTCAAAACGTTACACCTTTTTTTACAGCTATTTGAGTTTTACTCAATAGTCCTTGAAGTGTTTAATTTATTTATTTTTTTCTCTCGTCTTCCTGTCCTCATTTGGGTGCTTGTTATCGTTTTTGAAGATTCACTGCGCCGCATGCACTCATTGAGTATGCAGTCATGCTCTCGATCTGTCACAGAAGAGTAGTCCGAACAGCGCAGCAACGAGTGGTCCGAGGTGTCCTACTTTCTCATTGATGTAGTACAGAGTACTGGATGTCTCGGACCGACTTTTGCAAAGTTTTCTTTCTTTTTTTTTTCCTGCCGCGTTTCCATTGCATCATTTTGTTCTTTTTTGTGTTTTGCATATGTATTTTGTATAAAAGTACGTTTTGAGATACACACAACATTGTTTAGTGTGTGTGTGTGTGTGTGTGTGTGTGTGTGTGTGTGTTTGTGTGTATGTTTGTCTTTGGCCTGAGGAATGACAGCTGTCGACATAGATGAGTTTGTATACACACATACAAAAACACACACACTCACACCCTGGGCTGTGTTATGAGGCATTAACCGGCTGATCTTGCCTGTTCCATGTAGCCCCTGTCTCTGTATTTCCATGGTAACCCTGTTGCCCTGGTGAAACGGAGTCCCAAGTCGATGCAATCAGACGTGCGTGTCGTGGAGGGCAGGGATGGGTCCGCCATGAATGAGACAGACCCAGGGAGCTGTACATCACCAGGGAGATAAAGAGAGAAAGGGGTAGAAAGAAATAAACTGTAGAGCATGTTCTTCACCTTTGTTCTGTTTGAATCTGTGGTGTTTTTTATGTTTGTATCCTCTGAGTGAATCGGTGAACCAAGTTCTTTCATTATCAGTCCCATAGCCATCTTTTCCTTTCTGTCTTTTGCACCTTTCTCTCTCTCTCTCTCTCTCTCTCTCTCTCTCTCTCTCTTTCACTCCATTACTCAGTCTCTAAAAGGGCTGTGATTCTCACCCCAGCTCTAGGTAAAAGGAGCTAAAAAGGAAGCTTGCCGTATTTGTGAAGAACACTGATTTGATTTAACTGTGCCCTCTCATCTTTCCCTCTTTATTTACCTTCTCTTCTCTTCTCTTCTCTTCTCATCTCTTCTCTTCTCTTCTCTTCTCTGCTCATATTCTCTTCTCATCTCTTCTCTTCTCTTCTCTTCTCTGCTCTGCTCTTATTCTCTTCTCTTCTTCTCTTCTCTTCTCTTTTCTTCTCTTCTCATCTCTTCTCTTTTCTTCTCTTCTCTGCTCATATTCTCTTCTCATCTCTTCTCTTCTCTTCTTCTCTTCTCTTCTCTTCTCTTCTCTTCTCTTCTCATCTCTTCTCATCTCTTCTCATCTCTTCTCTTCTCTTCTCTGCTCTGCTCTTATTCTCTTCTCTTCTTCTCTTCTCTTCTCATCTCTTCTCTTCTCATCTCTTCTCTTCTCTTCTCTTCTCTTCTCTTCTCTTCTCTTCTCTTCTCTTCTCTCCTCATCTCATCTCTCTTCTCTTCTCTTCTCTTCTCTTCTCTTCTCATCTCTCTTCTCTTCTCTTCTCTTCTCTTCTCTTCTCTTCTCTTCTCTTCTCTTCTCTTCTCTTCTCTTCTCTTCTCTTCTCTTCTCTGCTCTGCTCTTCTCTTCTCTGCTCTGCCCCACTAGTGTTCTTATGTGCCCAAGTGTGAGAGGGACAACCAGAAGATGAAAGACGACGTGTTGAAGCTGCAGAACTACTGGATAGAGGAGGGAAGCAACCAGTCATTCACCTGCTTCTTCAACCCACAGAGGCGGTGAGCCCCGATACACACACACACACATGCAACCCCACCCCACCCCCACACAATACACACATACAGAGTGCAACTCTGCAACTCTCAAGGAAATGACTCAATTCTGCATGCACACACACACACAAATGAGTGTGTGTTTGTGTGTGTGTGTGTGTGTGTGTGTGTGTGTGTGTGTGCATGCAGAATGAGGGTATAAGGGTAGTTTCATGGTAGTTTCATGGTAATAACTTAGTATAAGTCATGGTCACAACACAACACACAACACAGACCAAAACAACCAAGAAATAACATAATAGTTGCTAATGTATTTATAAAGAAAACTCCACCATTGGTTGTGGTAATAAGTCAGTAAAAAATGGTAATATCTGGTAGTTTCGCATAGTATTATTTTGTTGTAAAAACTTTATTATGGGTGCTAAAATAAAGGCCCTATGAGTGCTCACACTCACGCAAACAAAAAGCAATAGAATAAATAGTTAATAATGCTGTAAACAAATCTGAGGCATACATAATAGTAAAGTATTACCAGTAAATCTCCTTTTATTTATTTGTTTGTTTATTGGTTGTTTGTTTGTTTGTTTATCCTTTGCAGTAGGCACAGTCATACACACATGACAACTCAAACTAACTCATCAATCGTGTGTCTGAAAGACACTCACTGCCTGACAACAAAGAGACCATAAACTCCATTATCTTCCCACAGCTGATGGTACAGGGCTTGTTGTGGCAAAACTACTTTTGTACCAGTAGAAAAAGCGCTCAACAGAGTCTATTTTCAGAGGAGGGCTGGGAATTGGACAAGCTGTGAAAAACTAACTGTTGGTGGCAGCGCTACATGACGTTTCCGTGGAGACCAAACGCCCCACAAGCACAAAGCTAATATTTTCCACCTCCAGCTTGTCTGACTGCATTAAAACTTCTATTTCTTTTCTTTTCATTCTATTTTAATTTTTAAAAATTTGATTTAAAATGATTCTATTATTGTTTCGCCAAAATCGGCATGTGTCCTCTTAGTGTGTTTAGATTCCCGGTGATCCATTATGCTTTAAATAGCCAAGTAGCTGTTCTATCAACCCCAGGCTGCACCTGTGCCTCTCCTCTAATGCCCCAGCTCCACTGGGGCCACGCTCGGCCTGATGGGACAAAATTGCAGCCCGTCTGTCTGATAGCAGTCATCAACACCCCGACAGGGTAGTGGTGCCCACAAGCTCCAGTTTGAGCAAACACCCTTTCTCTGGAGCACCCATTTTCTAGGGCCCTAGTGTGTGGAATAACTTATGGAATAATTACAAGTGTGTGTATGTGTGTGTAGATGTGCGTGCGTGTGTACTGTATGTGTGACCTGCCTGGCAATGTTTTTTATTGACGTTTCTGGACATTTATCATGCACCAGGTATGAATTAGCTTTGTGCCTTTTGTAGAGCCTGACCTATACAGTAAATCGGTGTGCTGATATTATCGGCCGATATTAGCTCTTTGCTGATCTATCGATATCGGCGTTTATAACGGCTAATAATTATTTTAAGTAGGCCTAAAGAAAAGCCAAATAATGATCTTTCATCTAAATTTCCAGTATTGTAACTGTCCAGGTTAACATTATGTCCAACAGTAAAATAATGTTACCATTGGTTGAATGATGGAGGCTAACTTAATTGTTGGTGTATTTGTGAAACATAAACACCGTTTTACCTTGTTTTAACTTAACAACAGCACTATAATTTTCTGTTTTGACTTTGATTCCACACATTTTCTGACCATACTGCCAGTAACTAAGGTAGTTAGCCACAACGATAGCATTAGCTAATGGCATTGTTTGTCTAGGATAACCATTCGTCCGAATTTCAAACCCTCTGTCCAGACCCAAGTAGAGTGTCCTCCTTTGTGGGCGTTTGTCCTCCTTTTTGACAAGTGCTCCACAGCAAACAATGCCTGTATGTACTGTAGCGATGATACAAGTGCTCCACAGCAAATGAGGCTTATAAGTAGCGCTGATAAAAAAGCAACACGTTCTCTGTGGTCGCACATAAGGGGCTTACAGATAGGAAGCGGCATGCACTGCACTTGCTGCTAGATTTTGCCTTCATTGTGACAGGATAGTGAAGAGAGACAGGAAGTGAGTGGGAGAGAGATGGGGTGGGATCGGGAAATGACCTGGGTCGGACTTGAACCCATGTCCCTGTGGGCACTTGGACCCGTATACAGTATGATATGGGCGCTGTAGCCAGTTGCGTCACAGCGCCCCCAAAAAATTATCATAAAGCACAAAATAAATACCTTGAAAGTTATCGTGGCAATGGTGTTTATCACAGATAAGAACAAAGACCTGACACTATTATTCATAATAACTATTTTATTGTATTAAAGCCTTTCATTA
>NW_027468664.1:18147890-18155390 GCF_046254945.1 Alosa pseudoharengus
TTTGGGGGGGTTTAGAGGATCAGGAAATCCTTCAAAGCATTCATATACAGAATTGTCTGTGGTAGCTAGTTGGAAACGGACAGCTGCCTCCTGTAGCCATTGTGCGACATGATGTACCATTGAATGTCCCTTTTACATACCAAAAGCATAACCCAACGACACTCTGGACAATGACTTTTGTAATGTTCCTTTTTTTCCCAACAGCATTTAACTCTTGCTGGACGTCGGACATCTCTGTCTGAGAGATGAAAACGGTGTTAGTAAAAAATCAGTTTCATGTGACACGCGCCTCAGACGCTAGGCGTTGGAGCCCTGTCATGTCAGAGAAAGAGAATATTTTAAGAAGCCAGTCAATTCTTCTGATGTAACAAAGACTAGTGCCTGATATACACCTTTATTAAAAGATTAGTATGATCTTCGAAATATGCCTTTTGTCGTTTCTTCTTTTAAATGTATCTATTTATCTATCTTCTATCTATCTATCTATCTATCTTTTGATCTATCTATCAATAAGGAAATCATGTTTTGAAATGCAGTGGAACTAGGTTTGAGTCTTTTGTCTCTCTTTGCAGTTTCATCAGTTTTGTGATTGTTTGTTTGTTCACTGGCATCAGTGCAGCTGGCACTAATTGCGCACGTATTTGACAGGGGTTACCATGACAGCCATGCTTATCAGAGAAAACCATCGTTATTCTTGGAGCTCTCCTTCCAAGTGGAAAGTGCACAACTTCAAGGCGAGCCATAGCCAGTTCCAAGGTGCTTAAAATAAGCCCACTGTGTCGATGCAAATATCCATTTATTAGCATGAAAGAACTCCAAATGGCTTATCATGTAGATTGCTCTGGGTGAAACGTTCCTCCCAGCCCTCTTTATTCCCTCAACAGCCCTTTTCTTCTTTTGGTTTCTCAGATCGTCACAGGCTGGATTGAGAAGTGCAAGATCGATACTGGGTGCTCTGACAACCTTTCAGGGCGAGATAGGAGTGGATCAGATTTACAAGGCAGACAGGCTTTTTGCCCGACAGATTTAATTAACTCACTTTCAAGTTTCAACGTGTAACCATCTTCACCTTTTAATAACCCAGGTCTGGTTTGGGAATGTCTGGAGTGGTGGAGTGGAGAGCCAATTGGGAATAAGAATAAAATGGATTTGGGGGAGAGTAGAGACCTTTTGATTACACCCCATATATATTTAGAGAAATTCAGATAGGTCATCTACAAGACTACAAGAGCAGGAAAAAATCTCAGGGAAAAAAAAGAATGAAATTATGACATGAATGAATTTTGTGAATTTCATGCTGGCCCTTGACAATGCTCTGTCCTTGTTGCACCCCTGACGGGAGACAGCTTTCAGTGAAATCACACTCTGTATTTGACATTCTCCAGTCTGAGTACTCCAAACCCAGGCTCAGGCAGAATGATATCATCTTCTGCTGGAGCAGAGCAGACATAACAGTCCCAGCAGACAGATGATACGTCAGAGACACAAAGAAAGGGAGAAAAAAAAACAAATGGAGATTAAATTTGTCTAATGTCTCCCTCAATCATATCAAGCGGAGATGGAGGAGATGGGTGGAGAAACATTTTCATGCAGCCGCCCGGTAATCTGGATGAGAAATGGCTTGTTTGGACAAACCGGATTAAGGTAGAGCTGGATTAACGAGCACTGTGTGTGTGTGTGTGTGTGTGTGCGTGTGTGTGTGTGTGTGTGAGAGAGAGAGAGATGGTAGGGGGATGTTTTATTTGGGCTGGCTGGATCTATGCTGTTAGGGTCGATACATACAACAGTGTTTTGGTCTATTTGTAACAAGAAGTTTAAAATGTCTGGTAGGTGCAGGTGCCAAGGCAAACATCTCAAGGGACCACTTGCACTCTCACGAGCTGCACTAAGAAGACAAGACGAGGGCGACTGGCACAGACTCCTGTCCTCCTCTCTGGCATCTTGAGCTTGAGTAGACTACTAGCAAATGTGTATTATTTTCTGGTTTTAATTCTCATTGGGGAAATTGAAATGATAAGATATGGATCCAAATTATGTGCCCTCACCTGCACAACATAAAACTGACATGATAGAAGTGTGTGAATGAAAGTTTGATGAAAGACTGCTGAAACTTGTTCTATTCTGCTTTTTCTCACAGTTAAATGTGTTTATGCAGTTATTCCATCTGAAAAACGTACAGTCATACGATAGCACACTGTAAAGTCCATCAAAAGACATCAAAATCCATTTTTGCAAATGTGCATTTGTGCAGGTGTCCTGTTACAAGTAATCAACTGGACTCCACCTATTCACCTATGAATAGCCAATCAATCAATCAATCAATCAATCAATCAATCAATCAATCAATCTACCATCTATCTATCTATCTATCTATCTATCTATCTATCTATCTATCTATCCCTCCATCCATCAGTACAGCTCTGTACAGCCTATCAGATCTGAATAGATCTTACAGATGTATAACTGAGCTACTTAACAACACACAGAACTACAGCTGGTAGTCTGTGATGGGAGCGTCTGATGTTTGTCCCCCGATGCCAGTCATGTCTGGTAAAGATGTAATGTGATCTCTCAATATGGCTGCTCATAATTGAAAGCAAACAAGGAGGGAATTGGATTTGGATCTAACAAACAGAGCATTAGTCGAATAAATCCCATGAAATCTTAAATCTGCCATTGCTGGAAAAAAAATGTTGGTGTGTTGACTTGTTGAGTTTAAGCAGGGTGGTTGATAACATCTGAAATAAAAAGAAGTCATGTAAAATCATGCCAGATATTTCAATATATGTGACAATAGCATCTTGTGTTGCATGATAACCTTTTGAGATATCATGCAATTTCATTAAATGACATGACACGTTTTCACAGTTTTACAGTTAGATCAATGTAACAGGTGTACTATCATTTACTAACAGTTAGGTCCGGTCGAGCTATTTATTCATTTTTGATTGGACGAGAGGCATTCTGTCATCATGAGTGGCGATACTTACATGATGAAATGTAACCATAAAAATAAGGGACATTACAAGACTACAGTATGAGCACGGCTGATGGCAGCCTCTTTCATCTCGATTATTTCTTCTCATCCTTAGACGTCTGTGGCTGAAGAGGCAGAGGTCATGGTTGTGTTATTAACCCCCCCCCCACACACACACACACCCACACTCACACTCGTTCCCCTCACATCCACAACTTCACATCAAGGTCAAGTGCTCTGGATCAGAGAGGCATCTGGCACAAAAGGACAAGAACAACATCGCTCTGCTTTGCACGATTCAATCACCTTTTAACTCCATCCCACCTTATGAGCGTGCATTTCTGATTGATTAATATTCATGGGTAGGATGGCCAAAGCCTCGCACACAAAAAGCCCACTGGCCTTATTTTTCACCTTGGAGCAGCGTCTGACGTCAATGTGGACCCTGTGGTCGGCTCAATTATTGCGGGATAAAGAAAGCGGCACAAATCCTTCAGTGGAACCTCTTTGTGTCAGTTACAGTCATACAAATACCTCCCAGTATTCTGCATCCCTCCCATTTTTACATCTTAGAAGTGTTTGTTGTGTGTGTGTGTCTGTATGTATACGCATATCCTATAGGCCTACACACTGGTGATGTGTATTCTTACAGTATTTGTGTGTATTTGTGTATCTTGTAAACATATATGTGAGCACACGTGCGGTTGTGCTGTTTCTTGCACATCTGTTTCTCTTTCCAACCGTTGTCATCCTGTACTGTAGGTGTCCATCCATTTGGTCATTTGTGTGCGTGCCTGTGTGTGTGCGGGAACACACTGTGTGTGTGGGTGTGTGCGTGCGTGCATGCACACGCTGTGTGTGTGTGTGTGTCCTGCTGTGACCCAGGTAAGCCTGTGATTAGAGTGTGTGACTATCAGCTGTGATTGACACTGGGGGTTAAAATACATTCTGTGGAACAGGAGAAAGACAGACAGAAGACCACGGACAGTTTTGTTTATTATAGTTGGGCATAATTGCTTTATTGAGGAAGTCAGCATGTCTTCATCTTGTCTCTACATTTGAATTTGTATTCTTTTCAGTGTATCATTTGCAAATTTGGGCTATGACATTCCTCTGAAAAACATTTTTAAAAAGCCAATAGCAACATCAGGGACGAAGTTATTACTCATACTGCCACCTCTGATTTAACCGAACTCCAAGTGATGTATTTTAATGTCCATAAGAGTTTTGAGGGGAGAACGAAGAGTCACAAGATCAGTGCACACAGATTGAACAGGCTGTCAGGCACCATAACTCTGGCTTTTTCTTCACGGATTTCACGTTTAACAGCAATGGCATCTATCAAATGGCACATCATTTCAATGCATTGCAGTGACTATAATGATCAAAGAAATAACAACATAACACATAATGATACAAACAACATGAAACAAAACATATTCAGAGGACACTGTGACATCAAACTATTTTCTTAACATTTCCTTCATGATAGCATATGTGTCATATGTATGGGGTATAAAATGACATGTAAGGTTACACATGTGACATTTTCACTTTGTCTCAGTAGCCAGCATATATTCTCATAAATCTATAATATCAGCATAGATATACATGCACACATAACAGATGATGGGTACAAGCAGGGTATATTCTTATTGTGTGTAAAATACCACATTTAATAAAATATGTACAATCCTATTTATTTAATCCAGTGTATGTTATTATTTTCATTTAAAAAATGAAAAAAAAAATATGAACAATTTCCTTAATTGTATCATAGTTTCATTATCACATTTTAAGGACTATCATAGGCAAGCATAGTTTTTTTTACGATGACCACAAAACAAATTCAGCATATAAAACATTAGATTTAGAGATTAGATGAGCTGACAAGATAACTTTTCTTACACATGTTTGTGAATTCAAATGTCATAAAACAAATAGATTAATAAATAAACATGAACCAAAGGGAAACAAACTATTCCTCATGAGTTGAGGCATCATATTGAAAATGACCAGATTTTTTGATGAATACCAAGAATTTCTTATTACATTTCACTTGCGAGCAGATAAGATTCACGTTTGAAATGAATAATACATAATATATATATAGAAATTATAATAATTCATTTTTCCCATGCCAAGAAAAACAAAATCTTTATTTCTAGGATAGGATCATATCAACTGCCACCCTCTAGAGAGTTTTTAAGACAAGGTTCTAATCAAATCAATGGAATGAAACATGTAACCCTATCTAATGTTTAGTCCAGTTATGTTTAAATCAATTTAAGATAATTAAGATAATTTTGACCAACAAAACAGACACTTCCATATTCCTGACTAGATATCTTTGGAAACTAAAGTGTGCAGTTAAGTGCATATATATTATACAGTATCATTTTTTTTTTTAAAGGAAGGAAGAAATCCTGATAAAGGCATCTATAAATTCTTACATTCACAAGGTCAATCAGTCTGACACCTTTATCTGTCAAAAGGTGTTGGAAAACATTCCATGGAAGTAAATAAAGATTTCCCTCTTCCCTCTGCTATGCTATGAGCTAAACAACAGTTTGGGTTCCTCTAAAAATGTAGGTATCCTACACAAAGCATTGGTGAGGATAAACAATGCTGAGGGGTTCAGCACCGATTCCCCTGATCCCTTTCAACAGGTCCAAGGTAACGCACATAGCAATGGAGAGTGGGACTGGCAGGGTTCATGTGGGAGGTTCAGGTGTTTACAGTAGATGAAGCAAACAAACCCACAAACAAACAAACAAACAAACAAACCCGCAAACAAACAAACAAACCCACAAACAAACCCGCAAACAAACAAACAAACAAACCCACAAACAAATAAACAAACAAACAAACCCACAAACAAACCCGCAAACAAACAAACAAACAAACCCACAAACAAATAAACAAACAAACAAACCCACAAACAAACCGAGAAGAGGAAGCACTGTTGAGGAGGGGAGGAAAGGGAGTGTGCTTTAGTGACCCAGGGCTACAGCTTAGCACTGCATCGTTGGTTCTGCTTTGTAGGTCAGCTTCATAGATTTTTAAAGGGTGCTTGCTGTCCTCTACTCATCTGTATTATACTGACTACCGACTCCTGTGTGTCCCTGTGTGTGTGTGTGTGTGTGTGTGTGTGTGTGTGTGTGTGTGTGTGTGTGTGTGTGTCTGTACAGGAGTCAATTTTCTGTCGTGAAGAATAAGAAGGCCTCACAACAAAAAACACTAACTGTGATGTCAAATTGAGAGAGGTGTTTGGGGGCTGAGAGGGGAAGTAAGCCACAATCTCTCCTTTCAGTGGAATAACATTTGCATGCAGCAAAATGTGTCCACCTCAAAGAAAAGTGATCTTTTTTAGATGAAATTCTGCTGTTTGGTCCAGGTAATGACAACCACAACAGCTTTCAGTGAGACAGATGGGAAGAGCTCCTCTGGGCTTAGCTGTGAAGATCTGATCAGAAATGTCAGACTTCCGATATGAAAAGGACATATTCTCCGTCTGGGGAGTGTCTTACGGTAGGTCAGTGCTTTGACATTTAATTCAAATTTCAGTGAGATAAATGGGCATTTGGTTTTGATTATTTTCTTGGTATTCGTGTCAATGTTTATGTTGTTGTTTTTCTCAACTGTTGTCTCGGGGGATGGGGAACGTGCTGGAGGCACTGGAACTGCTACAAGCCACTGAACGAACCATTAGAGGAGGTAGCAATCTCTCTCTCTCTCACACACACACACACACACACACACACACACACACGCACACACACACACACACACACACACACACACACACACACACACACACACACAACACTACACTATACTACAGCTACACTCTGGCTATGCACAGCCAAATTTACCCATCTTCAGCAGGAAGTGCTGTCTGCCGATAGGTGGAATAAAAACAAAGGAGCCATTTCTTCGGGCAGCATTGTAAAAGGCCTGAGCACTTCGAGCAAGCAGCTCTGCTACACTTGACAGTTTCAATAGCACTTAAACAGGCTCCACAATGACTTCAGTTAAGACAACAGCAATCAAACACCCTCCAATGAGTCTCATTGCCCAAGCAGTAAGTCTGATGTGAATATTTCAAAGTCCAGACACACACAACTATGTTTGTTTCACATTAACCTATATGACTGGCACCTAACTTGATCATTTCAGGCATATACAAACACAAAATGCATATCACTTATCCTAGTAATTTGTTGGTAGTTATATTGGTATGGGTTTATGTTGGTATGGCATTTGAACATAATCATTACTTGGAAACTCCAATCATTAGGTGCAAAAAGTCAGCATGACTTAGCAAATTGATGTATTAATGTAAAAAGTAAATATAAATATTTATATATACAATGTTTTGTGACATTTAAATAGAGATATAAAAAACTTGAGAAGTTAGCTGAGAACCAATGAACATCATAGAGCTTACAAAAATAAAGGCTATTTCCCTGTAGTACTCCAGCTATGAAAAAAACTGAAAGAAAAAAAAATCCAGCAAGATC
>NW_027468664.1:18160390-18182890 GCF_046254945.1 Alosa pseudoharengus
GTGGTGACACAGAGGAGAGGTAATAACAGCAGCAAAATAAAATGTAATGAAGGAATCGCAGAGAGATCAAAATCCAATAACATTATGTGACATCTCTGTAGGAGGTGCATGCGTGTGTGTGTGTGTGTGTGCGGGTCTGTCTGTCTGCGAGTGTGTGTTTGAGGGGGTGGTCTGAGTGGTGTCACAACCTCTTGATATTGAAAGGCAGAGATTTTAAAAATTAATCTTTCTTTTTTCCTTTTCCCCCCCTCATCCCTCACACCCCTCCCTCTCTCCCCATCTCTCATAAGCTGCCTATCAACGCCTCTGTGAAAAAAGGAGAGGAGTATATGACGTTTATATGTCTTTTTTTAACCCATTAGCACATCTGTATGACAGCAGAGTAGATGAATCATACTGTAGCTCAACTGTCAGGTGCTAATAACACGCAGGCCATGAGTGCACATCATAGGGGGCAAACACATAGTCAAAACCTTTCTTTGTTGCAAGTCACGCGGGATAAAAACATCTGCCAACAGTAATTCAGGCTACCAGCTCTTGCATGCTAAAATAGACATACTAATTGTGTTGGAGCTGGTGTGCTGAAGTATTTTATACCACATGTTTTCGTGCCCATTTATCATGTGTCTGAACACACAGTGACACACAGAGACAAAGACACACACACATACACACATAGACACACTTACACAGACACACACAGACAGACAGACACACACACTCGCGCAGACATGGACACGAACACACACAAACACACACAGAGAGAGACAGACACACACACTCGCACACTCGCACACACACACACACACACACACACACTTCTTACCTGCAGTGCACAACGGTGGGCCCTGAGGTGGGCACTCGGTCGATGTAGTCCCGCACGGTCCGCACATACTGGATGAGGGACTGAGTGGTCTCGGGCACGCCGTGGTCAGGCCACACTGTGTAGTGGAAGTGGCGCACCACGCGCGGGTATGCCAGCTGGCCCTCCTAAGATGCCCAGAAAAGAGCCAAAGCACACACAGCCCATCACACTGAGGCATGAGCAGTCACATCACTCTCAAAATGTGGTGTGCACTGGGGCGATTATGTGAGTTTTTGTAGGTAACAGAAAAAAATATATATTTGAAAGTGAAAACTTCCTGGTTACCCCAGAGTCTCTCTATCTCTCTCTCGGCCCATTATGCATAATGGCAGTTGAGTTTTCAGCTACTCTGTTTCAATCAAATCTCTCACCGGATATTAATCTGTCCATATCAAACACCACTGGCACCGATAAGGCTCCGTGACTTGAAAGTATTTTAAGCAATCGAGTCTGTCGACAAAAGCTTTCTCCTATCCTCTTCCAGTGATTTATTGTCAGATCATTAAAGTCAATATGTTGAAAGCAATTTTCTGAATCAGTGAGTAAAGAAATGAATGTTTTTTGTCCTCCTAAAAGAAGAGAGGTGGGGGGGTAAAGAGGAGTAAAGTTGTTGTCACTCACGTAGCAGATCTTGAACTCGCGGATGGTCCACTCCGGGAGCACCGACTCGGAGAGCACCTGCACCACCAGGTCCCCGTAGTACAGCGGCTCTCTGTTCTGGGGCCAGTAGTGGTCACACTTCACCTGGTGGACAGATGGAGAGAGGGAATTTGAAGTAACTTTATACAATCATAGGAGAGAGAGTGAGAGAGAGAGAAGACAAATTAAAAAAAGAATAAAGAATGCATAGACCAGGCAGAAATGGCAAAGATTGAAAAGGTAGTGACAAAGAAAAGAAGAAGAAAAGAAAAAAGAAAGAAAGAAAGAAAGAAAGAAAAAAGAAAGAAAGAAAGAAAGAAAGAAAAAAGAAAGAAAGAAAGAAAGAAAGAAAAAAGAAAGAAAGAAAGAAAGAAAGAAAGAAAAAAGAAAGAAAGAAAGAAAGAAAGAAAGAGGAGATACAGAGCCAGACACATTAGTTGAGAGCTCCAGTCGTTCCGGTCAGAGGTAGGCTAAGCTAGCTGACCTGATGACGTCAGCCAGTCTTCAGAGAATGTAATCGCCTCGTGCTTCACGGGTCAACCAACAGACCGACCAGGCCTTTCATCTTCAGCCCGTCTCTCTCTCTCTTTTCCTCTCTTTAGATATTGGCAGTTTTTTGTTATTCCTCACTGTTTTTTTTTTCTCTCGCTCTCTCTTTTGGTCTGGACTTTATCACCAAGGCAACAGAGGAACGTCAGCAAGCCCGGGAGGGGTTGTGGTGGTGGTGGTGGTGGTGGTGGTGGTGGTGGTTCCCACTTACCCGGCCTTTCTCCACGCACTGCGTAACCATGACGATGTTGTGCACGTTCTGCTCCCACACCATCCTCCAGAAGTCCTCCTTGGTCCCTGGGAGTGGCCCCTGCGTAGCGATGTACTCCCGCCGGAAATTATTACCCTGATGGACAGACAGATGGAGAGGGACATGAGCATGAGCAAAGAGATGGACAAACGCAGACAGGAAAAAAGGAAGACAGACAGACAGACAGACAGACAGACAGACAGACAGACGGAAAGACGGACGGACAGACAGATTGATGTTGTACAGATATAAGGTATGAATGGACTTGTATTTCCAACACAGGTACACAGATAGAAATACAACAAGTGACAATAGGCAGGTGGACAACATGGACGTGTGTAAAGTGACCCACAGGTGTCCAGGTGGAAGCCTGCATAACATATGGAAACAGAAGGGCACTGAGAAAGACAGACAGCTACGCAAGAAGCAATTTATGAGCCTGCTTATAACAAACAGCAACGTTAAGCAAAAGAATGTGTTTACTGAATGGCGTTGGTGAATGTTTAAGAGGATGCAAATTACACCCTGCGGCTGCGATAAAGATTCAAGTAACTGCGACGCCTGCTATTTTTGTTTTCACATGGGAGAGAAAGCACCCTCATTATTCTCTCCCAGGACAAGAGACACCTGAGGAAGGCTCCCAGAATGCTTAGTCATACCACAGATAAACAAAAACAGCTACGGCTAAACAACTCTGCTAACAAGCAAGAAAAGAACAAACAACAAACGACTCAGCAATTTTTAAATATATATATATATATATATATGGCTTTAGGACAACAGACACAACACAGCACAAGGAGGAACTGGCTGGGTCTGTGTGTGTGTATGTGTGTAAACATTTTGTGCGTTATGCCCAAAGGGGAAAGGCTGTCATTTGACTGGCATGGGTAAGCTAAGAGGGGATATGGGCCTTTTGAGACCTGTGAAGTGGGGGATCATCCATTTTCAGGAATCTAGTTATGGAGTCAGGGCAGGGGAGGTCATTAGTGTGCCCCATACAGAGTGTGTGTGTGTGTGTGTGTGTGTGTGTGTGTGTGTGTGTGTGTGTGTGTGTGTGTGTGTGTGTGTGTGTGTGTGTGTGTGTGTGTGTGTGTGTGTGTGTGTATGTGTTTCAGAATTCAGATTATGTGTGTGCGTGTCATTAGAATGTCCCCTGGTGGTTTGGGCCATTAGACTGGCCCACAATGGAAAAAGCATCTGTGTGTGTGTGTATGTATTTGGGTTATTGCACCAGCCCTCAGTGGGAGTGCATGAGTGTGTTAATGGCCATTATTTGAGCGATAGCCAGGTTTCCAGACCAACCAGACCGCACATTTGTCCACACACACACACACACACACACACACACACACACACACACACACACACACACACACACTCATGACCCACCAAAAAGCACACCGTGTTGACCAACAAATGTAGCACTATGGCATATGTTCTAATAGATGTCTATGGTATGTCCATATCTGGTAATCCGATCTGATCTTCCACTAGGCTACTTTTATGTTTTGTGCAGGGGATGGCATTCACTGTTTCCATGGTATTTGTACTTCTGCTGTTGAGCTCTGATTTTACTATTCTTTGACTGGTTGGTATGAGAAGAGGTGGTGTACAGTATGTGTGCGTGTGTGTGTATGTGTGTGTGTGTGTGTGTGTGTGTGTGTGTGTGTGTGTGTGTGTGTGTGTGTGTGTGTGTGTGTGTGTGTGTGTGTGTGTGTGCCACAGTGTGTGTGTGCCACAGTGTGTGTGTGTGTGTGTGTGTGCATCCTGACTTCCTTTTATCCAAAAATCATTCTAAATTCTTTCATAAATCTACAATTCAGGTAGGGCAAAGGGACAACTCTATTTCGCAGAAACTCACTGGCATGTAGCTGGCGTTGATGAAGTCTGAACAAGGGTCGTCTTCCAAGTAGGACAGCTTCACCCTGGTGGAATCGTCTGAAAGATACACAGAGACAGGTGGTCCGGCTCACTGGGTGGGCGGGTAAGGCTGAGGCTTTCATCCTACTGCCATCGAACACGGCTGACTAACCAGCCACAAACACAAACACTGGTAGCCTGTATTTCAGTGAGGGCTTAAGACAGTGGCTGTAGGCTAAAGATATAGTACTATTATGTCTGTTCCCAGTGTTTGTTTGGTGTTTCTATCACAAAGTTAAGAACACTATGACTCATTCTTAAACTGGTATGCTGAATGAACAATATCCTTGTTTCTCATTTCGTCCAGTTCAAATTATCCCCTAAATTTTTATCTCTGCAATCTGGTGTAATTGCCATAATATTTGTAAATTGTATAAAATATGTGACTGATCGTCTCCCCAACCACAACTACATTTGTGGAGAAACTCGCTGAGGGTGGATATAGCGATGTCATAAAACACGGCTATAGTGGCCATTAGAAAGTCGAGCTAAATCAATGACAAGTCCTTTCTCAGCAGAACACAGCTCTCTCTTTGCTACAGGGTTGCTGATACACCCAAACTCAGTGCTGATATACACCTCCCAATACAACACTACAACTGTACCTCTCTCTCTCTCACACACACACACACACACACACACACACACACACACATTTACAAATACACACTTACAGGGCAGTATATTGTTGTATCGATTCTTGCCACGGTTCTCCGGTAAGCGAGCTGCATCCAGAGGCTGGTTTCGCCCCACATCTTTCAGGTCCTGAAAGGAACATTGGCATCACAGGTTAAAGAGTCCAAAGCTTAGAGGTTCACCCTGCACATTATGACAAAACATAGCACAGCACAGCACCACAGCACAGCACAGCACAGCACAGCACAGCACAGCAGCTCGCCTTGATGGGATTCTAAATCCTTTCAATGTCGCATTTAAAAAAAGTGTGCATAGTACAAAATGGCCCAGTTCTACACATACGAAAAAAGGTGGCGATTTTATCAGTAATACATGATGTTTTTTGTAAGGCACTAAAAATATTGAGAGCGAGGGTTTTCGCCACAGTAGGCCGTTAACTCTAATGAAGTTGGCCCAGGAGCAGCACCTTACCTCAAACTCCTCAGAGAGCAGGTAATTAGAGTCGGCCAGCAGTTTGGAGAGGTGGGTCTCAAAGTGCGAAGCTTTCACCGGGCTGTGTGGAAAAACAAACAAACAAACACAAGAGAGCCAAGGTTTGGATTAAACTCCCTGCGTCTGATAAAAACAACAATAAAAAAACACCTCTAAGATCAAATGGATGGGAGGGAGTTGTAAGTACACACCTCGTCACACGGCGATTACTGCAATAAAAAGGAAGAGAGTTTGTGATCAGATGGCGTTGGTTGAGTTTAATCACCCCAAACACACACACACACACACACACACACACACACACAAACACACACACACAAAAAAACACACACACACACACACACACAAACACATACACACACAATGACCACCCCAATTTTGACATGTACTCTGTGATTTCTGCTCACCAGTCAAGGATTCTCACTTCATTTCTCACTCTCTAATATAATTACTCTTGCATCGATTAAAGTGGCTGAGCAATAAGGAAGGGGCAAAAAAAACACTCCTTCAAATAGCATACTGATAACAGGTAAAAGACAGCACACTGGTGCCAAGCCAACCAGACTCTAATGAAAGACAATGGCAAGGCCATTTATCATTGTGGCTGAGTTCTCATGCATATGTTACTCCAGGTAAAACTACATGTAAACATCAAATCATTAAGTAAACATAATAACATGATTTAGTTTAGGTTTTAGCCAAAACACTGTATATTATGGTCTACCATACTATAGTCATAGTCTTTCTCTGTAATCCCAGAAAGAATGTTTGGAAGGGGCTGCTTGTTGTTTATACACCAAACTTTTATACAGATCTCTGCTATGATAACCAGCCAGACTGAAGTGATGGCTTCACACAAGCTTTGGATGGCATGTCCAAAAGACTGAGCGTGTCTGCACTGCTTCCTATCTCATCCCTGGTATCCTGCTTGCCTGCCTAAGCCATCGGCATGGTAACGAGGCCCACAGGCTCCAACACACGTAGGAACCACAATAGAAATAAGTCTTTGGGCTTTATTGTGTCATCCCTGACTCTTTATGTATTTTAATGTATGACACAGAGTACTGTTTCATATTTTATATTTAAGTGGTCAAAATAAAATCAGTCAATCAGTCAATCAATCAGTCAATCAATCAGTCGCGCACACAGGCAGATCGTCCGCAGCAAAAGAGAGAAATACCCCAGCCCAGTCCAGTCAAGCCAAGCACAGTCCAGCGCAACGCGGTGCGGGAGCATGCAGCTCTGTGTGTGGGCCAGAGATGTGGATCAATGGACCGGCGGGCCGTCGGCAAACAGGAGAGGAGTAATGAGTGGAAATGGCTTTAACACCATGCTTTTACTTTCCTCCCATTGATCCACTCGGGCTTGCGGATAATTGCATCTATTATTTTGGTACACCCGCACGTACACACAACACACACGTATACACTTATACACACACACACACAAACTCACGTTCATACACACACATACATACACATACACACACTCAGGCTCTCACACACACACACACACACATACACACAGATAGTCATACAAACGGACAGGCAGACAGACAGAGAAACACTTGCAGACGCAATCAGACAAAAACACATAAGAGGGTCTGGCTAAATTTAGGAATTGGAGGTATGACATCATCCTGAATTGAAGCCTCCTGCTGTGTCTGTGACAATGGGAAATGAGAGTCACCAACCTCTGTATGTCTGCCTTTTTCTCTATCTTTCTCTTTCCCTCTTTCTTGCAGTCACATGAACACACACCACACACACACACACACACACACACACACACATCTGAAATGTATAAATTAATATATGTGTATACATACATGTATATTTAACATATATAACATATTTATAATATATGTTTATATGTATAATCTAGAAGGACCTCAAATACTTCTAGTACTAAAAAATTGAATTGCAAAATGATTTGCCAACATAATAAAACTCCTTAAACGATTTTATTCATTAGGCCATGGATGTCGTGCAACACAATTCCACTCTCAAATTGCCCTCCTGAGTCGTTGAACCACAGCGAAAGAATGTGCAGGCAAAGGAGCAGTATCGAGTGACCTCAAATCAATCCACTGATCCAATCTCAGATGGAAAAAAAAAATCTAATTCAGAGCACAAATTGAAAACGCTCTTAGATAATAAAAACATTTCCTGCTGCGGTTTTGGGCTTAAACGCCTATGAGGAGGAAAAAGGAAAGATGTTGATCAAAGAGAACGGCGCTCTCTTGGTCTCTCTTACCTTCGCACACCCATATAGATCCCTGAGGTCGGCACCTCCTTCCACATGCTCATCCTGACCACAGGGCCTTCCTGCACAGCTCTGGAGAGAGAAAGACACACACACGTAACTAATAACACACACACCCATGTCATATTCAGTGTCTTAGGCACTAGATACTCAGTACTGCATTCATTAATAAAGTGTGCTGCTAATACTATATTAGTACATGTTGTTGAGATTGTGGGCTGGGGGGGGGGGGTCATGGTGGTGGAAATGGTAGTGTCAGTGTCCTGTACCACTAATGACCACATGGGGACCTGAGTGGAGATTGACCCAAGCTTCCTTCACAGACCAACACCCTATTTCGGTCTCCTGGCCTGTTCTCTACGGTCCAATTCAAATTAAAGCTAAAACGCAGACAATGAAATGCTTGGGGTTAGGGTTAGATTAAGGACTAGTGACATGTTAGTATATAGTATCATTTACTAGTTATAAGACGTCACTGTTAAAAGGACACATTACATACTGAGAGTCGAATTTAAAATAATATCCCAATCCTAAAAGAGACTAGAAGGTAGGAATGAGGGGAATTCTTATTCTTCATGAGAATCTTTGGCATTCATTCTATTTCAGTATTTTGTTGTCTCATGTTTGACATTCTGGAGAGAAAACCAGAGAGTCAGACTTTTCTCCTCACATCATTCCTCCACCCCCACCTCCTCCGCTGCTCATAAATGTTGAGTTAATTAAAAAAAAAAAAAGAAATGCCTTCACCCTCATAATATCACCCGCATGCTGGTATTTGTACATTTCACCAGAAGGCTACGCAGAACACCGAAGAGTTTAATAAGATGACAAGCCCCATAAAGGTCTGGACTATTTAGTTGGATTCAATTAACGAACAGGAACTCTCTCTGCCTCTCAGCCATTTCCTCGCGACGACGCATTTCCCCAGGAATGAACGCCTGCTTCCTTTTCTCGTGAACAATGCGCCCTAATTATTTGCTAATGCCCGGCCCTCGCGGAGGAAATGGAGTTCATGACATTCGGCTTCCCATCCCCATCAGACAGCCTGGCACTGGCGTAGACCTCCGATTGGCACTGTGTGTGTGTGCTGTTGACGTGTCTGTCTGTCTGTCTGTCTGTCTGTCTGTCTGTAAGTCTGTCTGCCCCTTTGGAGGTATGGCTGGTGGCTGGCTGAGTTAGCGTGCTGAAATACTGTATCTCTTGGCACATTAAGCGTTAGTGTCAGTACTTAGATCTGACTCACTGGATGTTTATTGTCTATGCTTTAAGTGCCACACTGTACGTGTGTGCAGTACTTAGTATTAGACAGTGGTTCATGTACAAGCCAATAGCAGTTGTAGTCTTATTAGTCATGTGTGGCTCTGGTTTTACAGTCTGGATCAGTAACTAGGCATTTCATTCTAGCATGCAAATAGGGACTTTTAGTATTGGCCAGAATGCACTTGCATGGTTAGTTGCCATGCTATCTCTCTGTAACACCTGCTCCCATATCAGAGTGTGCATGTTTACCGTTGTAAGCTTGAATGTTCTGTTTGGATGCAATCCATTATAGTGCATGACTCTGTGTTGTTTTGTGTGTGTGTGTGTGTGTGTGTGTGTGTGTGTGTGTGTGCGTGTGTGTGTTGGTTCAGATTCTCACACTTTGCGGACTCGCTGTCTGTAGATGAGCAGAGCGATGATGGCGATCATCATGCCCGTCAGGAACATGCCTGCGCTGAGCCCCTCGATGATTCCACTCAAAGGCTCTGAAAGAACACAACAACAACCACCACAACAACAACATAAATACACAAACAACACACCACATCCTGTTTAGACATCTAAAACATACCAACACACAGTACATACCACAATTTCCCAACTACAATATTAGCCACGGCTTATACATTGATTTTGCAAAATTTCTTCAGCTATGAGGTTAATGCACGGGGGCTGTTAATATGGTATTAATATGGTTTTGTTTCTTTTAACTTGCATAAAACACTGTCCTGCGGCTTATACACAATGCGGCTAATACACAGGAAATTACTGTAAACAAAAATATCTTTTTGGAGCGGACCACTCGGCCCTTACCTGGCTGGGTGGTGAGGGGCAGGGACAGGTAAGTGTCTGTGAAGAGTGGCTCCTTCTGGTTGTCCTCAAACAGCTGAGTGAAGGCCCTGATGCTTAGCCTGATGTGGAGAGAGAGGAGAGAGAGAGAGGGACTTTTTTAAGTGCAGAGTGTATTGATCTCTATGGCTCAAGAGTGCAACTCATTCACAGAATGTATTGATTTCTATGGATAAAGAGTGAAATTCATTGATTCATTCCCTGCATTGTGTCTAGAGGGACTTATCTTCGAAATATCACCGCCCAGCTGAATTAACTGCTCTGGGGTCAGGCAGAGTTGGCTAACCACAGCTTCAGAAAGTAAAAGTCCTACCATGTACTGTGCACTTAACACAGGTGATTTCACCAATTAGCGTATCTACCTGGCTGAAGAGGTGTGCTAATTAGAATCTAATCTTAAAAGCTCGTTTAGAGAATGGTTGGAACAAAACATGTGGTGGGACTGTTTCGTTCTGAAGGTTATGCGGGGTATCCTGGGAAACGTACCCACCTCTGAGGTGAGGCGATGCCTACCTGTACGCAGTTTTGGCCTTGAGAGGTCCGTCACAGAAGGTGTTGAGGTAGTGCCTCTTATCGGGGTCCAGCTCGCACGCTCCCCCCAAGGTGTCCATCCCAGCCCCCAGGTTGATCTCAAAGACCTTGCCTGCCATGTCAGGATTGTCGGCACAGTGGCTGGAGAAGTAGTTGGTCTGGTAGGCCCGCACCGAGCTGTTCATCTTGTAGTCCAGGTACGAGGGTAGTGGGTGCTTACGCTCTGGCTGAACGAGTTCGCCATCTGTAGGGGAGAGAGAGAGAGAGAGAGAGAGAAAGATAGAGATAGAGAGAGAGAGAAAAAGAGAGAGAGATAGAGAGAGAGAGAAAGAGAGAGAGAAAGATAGAGAGAGAGAGATAGAGAGAGAGAGAGAGAGAGAGAGAGAGAGAGAGAGAGAGAGAGAGAGAGAGAGAGAGAGAGAGAGAAAGCGAGAGAGAGATGGGGGTAAGTAATTGGAGTAACATTTTGATTTATTATAAATATTATATTTATTTATTTGTTCATGCATCTCTGGGGCACAAGTGTCCTCACCCCCCTCCTCCTCTCCCCACCGCCCACCCTCTTTAAAAAACCATGGCAGCCATTCATTCTCCAAGCAGACACAGTAACAAGGACAAAGTAAAGGAGAGCAGGTGCTGCAAGGTTGTCATCAGTAATTGAGCGCGGTTTATGGGGGAAGAAACACACTTGTACTTCTCTTCCTCTCATTTCCCCCCTACACACTCCCATCCTCCTCCTCTTCCTCTTCCTCCTCATCATCATCATATTCATGGAGGGGGATGCTAATTGCCTACAGCCTTGATTCAAATCATACAGACAAGTGAACAGCCTCTGCAATTATCCTATAAGCCTAATGTGCGTCACCTAAATGGGGGGAAGAGAAACAGGAAGATGGAGAGAGAGAAAGAAGGTGGGATGAAGAGGTAAGGGGAGATAATGAAGAAGAAAAAGAAAAAGAAGAACAAGAAAGCAACTGAGGAGGAGGAAGAGAAGGAGATACTGAAGAAGCAGAATAAAAGAATGAAAAGAGTAAATGAGCAGGAGGAGGAGGAGGAGGAAGAGATACTGGAGAGATAGAATAAAAAAAGAAATTGAGGAGGAGGACAGGAATGGAGTAGGAGGAGGAAATAATGAGGAGAGAGAGAATAAATGAGGAGGAGGAGGAAGAGAAGGAGAGGGACAAGAAGAGAGGGAATGGGAGAAAGGAGAGGGTGAACTCATTGTGTATGGGACTATGGGTAAATGCACTATTAGTAATAATGGGACCTGTTGTATAACGGTTGGTACTATGGTCATTGTTATTAACCTTTTGAGGAGTGAATTATTGTTCTGGTTCCTTCTAGAATTCTACGCAAACAATCTATAGTTTCAGTGTTCCTTATACAGTCTAAGGGGAAAATCTCTGAGGGTAATTGTGACATCATAATGTGGAACTCTCGGTTCGCGAACATTCTAATCACATATTTGTGACCGTACTCCTCAACAGGTTAAAGTGAGTGTGTTGACCCTACCGTCAGACTCAGCAACAACGATGGTGAAGAGGCGCACGGCGCCGTTAACGTCACTGAACCAGCTGCAGTTGAACTTGAAGAAGATGGAGGACTGAGTGACGCGTGCAGCTCGCTCGTTCACCCGCACACTCTCTGGAGGCTCTGGTGGACCTACAGGACACACACACACACACACACACACACACACACACAGATGACTTCATCAGCTGACCTCAGATGAGTTTGCCTGCACTGTTTCTCACTGTTCAATTGTTACAAATAAGCTCCGAACCAATTGAGTGTTGTCCACTGTAATTCACTGTGGGTCGAAGAATCTACTGATTGAAAGCATATGAATCTACATATTTTAAAAACTTTACTTTTAGCAAGGTTTAGACATCATAAAGTGGCAATGACCTCTTCAATGTTGCTAAAAGGCCGCAAGTCCTTCATATTCATATATTCCCTGACAACATTTCATATCACAAGTGAAGTCTGGGACTTTGTTGTTCCACGTCTGTCTCAGTGTGCCAACGTACGTGTCCATTAAATCTGCAAAGTGGCTGTCAAATCTGGACGATTGATTAATGCCATTTCAGAGGCAACAACTGCCATGTGATTTGAGTGCCGATAGAGAAAAAACACACTCGACACTCGAGAGCAGCTTCATGCTTGTTCAAAACTCCACCGCCTTGGATTTCGACGTAAGTGACTCTTTTACCACGGGTTGTTTGAGGTTTAAGTGTGAGACAACATCCTCCTTGGCAGCAGGGAGATAGAACCGCATATTGCCTCTTTTTTAAAAAAAAAAGGATAACAGAAAAGAAAAATGGCTAGGCCTCAGTACATTTGTTGACTTCAAGCCAGAGCATGAACGTACCTTCTGCACATGACTGGGGTTCCAGGGAGGATTTATTAGTTAATATGGCACTCCTCCGATCTAATTATGCTGCTTCTGACTCGCTCTCTCCTCTCCAGCACTCATTCCAAACCCTCAGCCGATAAGGATGGTGGGGGCTTGGGCAGAGGCGCACCTTGTCAACAGGCAAACCAGGCAACTGCTTGGAGCCCCGAGCCGCTAGGGGGCCCCGACCTGGTCTCAGCGCGTTTGCCGGTGGGTCAAGCGAGAATTTCGTCCATAGAGATTGAATGATGTATTTTGCGTGCTCCTGCCCTGTTGTACAAACAGTAGGCTACATCTGTACATATGTAGGCCCTATGCTATGGCCTAATGAACAGCGGATCTGTGTTCAAAAAAGTTCAAAGAATCTGCACATATTTAAGCAACTGTGGTAAATGTCAATTGAGGGTGCAGTGATGACGGATCAACATCGGATTTTGGCATTTAGCCTACTCAATGAAGCTATAGTAGGCTAATGTTAATTGGCAGAAAGATTGAACATGGTTTGCTACATCTATACGACAGTAAACTTCAGCTAGCTAGCGGCAGTTACAACTAGTGAGATGGTTAACGTTATGTTTGTATTAGGGCTGTCAGCCATAACATGTTGATCGCGATTTGTTAGATTGCCCGATTGACGCAAAGTGCGTCAAAAAACACACCCTTTCTTCTTTGTTACATTGCTCCGGAACTGTTCATTGCAGCGAGATAAAAACTTTTATAGTGTGACAGAGCAGAAGTGGGGCTTTCCAACGAGACTACGCACGTGTCTGTACGATCAAGTATGAAAATAAAAGAAAATCATGAAATTAAATCAAATTGCATCATATTTACAGTCTATACTTCTCTGCGTTCACCTGCTCACCCATTACTATCGTTTGAATTACTCGCAAACCCGTGATCGCATAGATATGGCAAGCATATCAGATTAAAGAGGAGACACAGGGCTATCCACTAGTACCATGAATATCGATCCTTTTGACTTATAAAAACAGACGAAGTAACTGCAAAATAATGTCATGTACACAAACCAACGCTGCACACCCATTACTCTTGTTTGAATTACTCGGACCCGTGATCGGATAGATATGCCACATACGTCAGATGAAAGAGGATCATTTGATATCAAGTACATCCTTCTGGGTTATAAAACAGACGAAGTGACAGCAAAATAACTGAAAATAACAAAATAACTTCATATAGCTGGACTTACCCCACGTTTACGATTTTTTTGTCTGTTTTTGTGGCAAAGCATGTTTATAATCCAACGCTATCGTGTGTTTCTCTATGGCAAAGCATGTTCATAATTCGTTTTTGAGATCCTAGCAAATTCCTGCATGGCATCCAATTCAAGGCTCACATTGCATCCCAATTTGTTCAACAAAGAAACCCCTTTTTTGCCTCTACTTTGTTCATGGCAATGCAGTAAAAAGATGTTGTAGAGAATCATTATGAGTGCATACACCATGCACTCAAAATTATATTTTGTGAGATACATGTCAAAATATAAGAATTTTTATAATACGCTTTTTGTATTTTTATTATTTAACATAATAACCTAATAGTAATATAACATAATGGTGATAACACTTGTCGGTAGGGCCCCCTTGGAATTTTTGCTTGGGGCCCCCACAGACCCTAGAATCGCCTCTGGGCTTGGGCCATACTCATCCTGTTTCCATTCATCTTTTGCTTTTCTCCTCCACTTTGCTCTATCTTGCTCTTTTTATCTGCAGTAGGAGTTTTTTTTTCTTCTTTTGTTGTCTCAGACCTTTTTTCACTCTTTTTCTCTACTGGTTCTCTCTCTATGCCTACATTTGTTATCTTCTGTGTCCTCCCTTCTCTCTCTCTCTCTCTCTCTCTCTCTTCTGCTCTCCTGCTCTTTCACTCTCTTTGTCTCTAAATCCCTTACCTTGTCTGCTCACCTCCCTTGGGAGCAGAGCTATTTGCAGGCGTCTTTATTTAAAGTGTGTCGGGCCTCTCCCCCTCTGCTGGGACACAAGGCTGTGCGAGGCTGGTTAGCAGGGATGTCCCACTCCCACCTGTCATCCCACTCCTATACACACACTACTGCTGCTGCTGCTGATCTGGGACCTGTGCTAGCTACACCTCCCTGTTCCCTAAAGATGACATCACACCCTCTTTGGCTAGCTGGCTTCACAGCCACAGTCTGTGGACTTGACGCTATGTTGGCAGATCTTAAGTTGATACTACATCTGTGTGGGATTGTAGGTAAAGATGTTACAGTTTTTTACAATCACTTTGGTACTCTTTTCAGATCCTTGATGTCATTTTTCAAAACTCTAGACACAAAACTCAAAACGGTTATCACTTGTAACACAGGCTATCTAATGTTTAAAACATTGCATTGTGCATTCACATCTTTAAAGAAATCTTGCACTTGCACAATCATTGGTTCGAAAAACAAATTTACTGTGAAATACCATTGAAGCAACCGATAGTTTCACTGTGTCACTGTTCGTACAATCATTAAATATTGTAGAACAAAGTGATACAGGTTTCATTATGGTACTACATGTACAGTAAATACATCTCTGTAAAAGTACTGCAGTAGTAGAGAGAATACTACAGACACAGTGGAATCATTGAACAAAGTTTGTAATATATTGATGCAAAACACTACAGAGCAAAAATAAATAGCTATGAAATAGAAAATAAAAGACAGTACTGTAAAACATCAAATCATCAAATGCAGTGTTCCTCAACTTGCTCCACGCTAATTGGTGACAATGAATCTCGTTACAGTATCTTGACATTTTCATGATTTTAAGTTTTATGTGTATTGTATCCAGGGGCGGAGCTACGTGGTGGCCAGGGGGGGCCACGGCCACCACTGGTCAAAGCTTGGCCACCCTGCTGGCCCCCCCAGCTCCGTTCAGTGAAAAGTAAAAAAGAAAAATATAATTGCTGCCGTTTTCGACGGCACTTTGCCAACACTTTGCAAAGCAGGGACTGAACCAATTACTGCACTCTATCTACGACCATTGGCCCAGTCAGGAAGTGTAGCCCAAGGTTGTGATCAAATCGTGATAGGCTAGGCCTAGTGCAGCAGCAGCAGCGGGACAATTCAAGTCATCTGTTAAAAACACTGACTACTTCTTAACCTCATGCAGTAACAACATGAGTTGATGATGAGTTGGAACATTAATGCTAATAAGATGTTAGAATGTGTCACGAATCATAGCCAAGTGAGCTGCGTTGGGCTGTCCTTAGGTAGGCTCTGACATTGACGTGTGGGGCTGATCAGAAATAATCGGATGCCTGCGGTAACACTGTTACAAAAATATTTCGATAAAATTCAGGTGAAATGCAAGCATATTAGGCACATATCATGGCTCCAATAAAAGTAGGCTAATGGGGCCTAGGCTAGGCTACTTTATATAAAAAACATAATTTGCTGACTGCGTGTGGTTCTTGCCATAGCTGGTCAGGCAGAGGCTGCTTTGCCTGAGTTCTTTGTTACATTGCTCCAGAACTGTTCATCGCAGCGAGATGAAACTTTAATTGCGTGACAGAGCAGAAGTGGGGCTTTCCAACGAGACTAAACTCTTGCCTGTGCGATCAAGTATGAAAACAAACAAAAAAATCATGAAATTAAATCAAATTGATTCATATTTATAGTTTACCTGCGCACCCATTAGGCTACTCTCGTTTGAATTACTCGCGAACCCGTGATCGCATAGATATGGCAAGCATATCAGAAGAAAGGAGAGACAGGGCTATCTATTGGTACCAAGTATATCGATGCTTCTGGGCTATAAAAACAGACAACGTGACTGCAAAATAACATCATGTACAAAAACCAACTATCGTTTGAATTAGGCCCTATTCACGAACCCGTGATCGGATAGATATGCCACGCATGTCAGATGAAAGAGGAGATACAGAGCTATCATTTGATACCAAGTACATCCTTCTGGGTTATAAAACAGACGAAATGACATCAAAATAATAACTTCATATAGCTCCACTTACCCCACGTTTGTGTGTGTTGTAGTGGCAAGGCATGTTCATAATCCAACGCTATCATGTGTTTCTCTATGGCAAAGTATTTTCATAATGCGGTTTTGAGATCCCAGCAAATTCCTGCATGGCATCCAATTCGAGACTCACATTGCATCCCAATTTATTCGACAAAAAAACACCTTTTTGCCTTCACTTTGTTCATGACAATGCAGTAAAAAGTTGTTTTAGAATCATCATGAGTGTACACACAGAACACGCAAACTCGTGTTCAGTCAGGTCAGATCAGTTCGTGTCACAGATATGGAGCGCAGAAAGGGCCTTTATCATTACTAAATAAAAATGGCATTTATTTCTGTAAGGCGCACACCACATGTCTGTAAATTGCTCAGCCCCAAAGCCCCCCTCCACCATGGTTCTTATATTGCCAGATTCAGGACAGTCTGCCCTACACATACATGAAAGTCATGTCCAGCTGACAGAGATACATTTCAAAATAAGAATGGTATAATATGCTTTTAGTCTTTGTATTATTTAAAAATCAAAATTAAATCAATGCAAGTATTAATATGAATTGGTGGCAGATCTGGGTAGCCTAGACTGTTCTGAAAAAAATATAGCATGTGTAAATGGCACTTACAATGACCAGGATAAATGCTTATAACTAAAGGTAGTGGAAAAGCCCTTAAAACAGTCTAGGGTTCTAAGGGTAAATTTCTTAATTCAGAGCCATGTTACTTACAGCCAAGTACTTGAGAGTGAAGTGGATTAGAGAGTGGATAAGAGTGGATATCAGAAAGAAATATAGTTTGGCCATCAGTATAAGATTAAATATCTGAATACAATATTTGTAGTATTTATTATTGTTCTTTAACATCATTTGAATAAGACTGATTAAGTAAGGTGCATTATCATAATGTACTTTTTTATAGCATTGGCTTATGGAAAATGATTTGGAGTGGACAACAAACTGACCTGTGTATCAGTGTTGGCTTTACACAATTTATTACCATTATTAAAATAGGCTATCCTAATCTTCAAAACGTTTTGAGTAGTTTTTAAATAGTAGTTTTGATTCCCAAGTGCCACCCCAATAAAAAGTCTGGACCCAGCTGGCCCCCCCTATAAAATAATCCTGGCTACGCCCCTGATTGTATCCAGTTTTTAAAAATGTGCATTTTGATCATTGGTTGTGAGTTTTGTGTCTAGAGTTGTGAAAAATGACATCAAGATTAAAAAAAAAAAATAGTAACAAAGTGATTGTAAAAAACTGTAAACTAAAAGTTCCATTACTGTGCACAAGGTTCTCGAACAGCAGATTTCAGGATTTATCAGACAAATTCTTTAGCTGTCCAACACAAAATAAAATGTCTCACCTCTGAAACAGACTCAGCAAACCAAAGTACTCTCTCCCTATACTCTTTCTATAGTGTGTGTGTGTGTTTGTGTGTGTGTGTGTGTGTGTTTATTTGTCCTGTCCAAACACCATTTTTTTTCTTTTCTTATTAGCTGTTAATGGCTGAAAACGTTCTAAAAAGATTTTTTGGCCGACTATGAGAATATCTTTTGGCATCTCTTTTGCGCTGAAGCAGCGTCCTTTGGAATAGGATGGGGCGGAGGAACCAGTAGTTCGCTCACAATTCTCTCTCCTAAAATGTAATTTTATCACAGCTACTCTTCTTCACCCCATCTCTTCTCCCACTCCATCTCCTCCTTCTCCTCCTCTTTTCCTCTCTCTCTCTCTCTCTCTCTCTCTCTCTCTCTCTCTCAGACACACACACACACACACACACACACATACATACATACAAACACGCAGCAGTCTCTCTCACACACACACACATACACATACACACAAAAACAAAAACAAATATACACACACTGATACACTCATCTCCTCCTTCTCCTCCTCATCTCCTCTTCTCCTCCTCTCTTTCTCTCATTTACCCCTGCCCTCTTCAGATAAATCATGATGACAGAACTGGAATGCAGGGCAAGAGGAGGAACTTTTTGTCATCAATACAAACTAGCGACTAGTGCCTTCCAGCAAAGCCTCTTCATGAGCATGATTCAGCATTACAGCATTTTCTTTTACTTTACTGCACCATTACAACATTTCCTTTTACTTTACTGTTTGCCTGGGAGGTGACCTTTCTGTTTCTTTAATGCTAACTGCTCTCATGTTGAATCTATATCACATAGTTTGAAAGATGGCTAAATGAGTTATATAGTTAAATGTCTGACATTATACAACGTGAAGTATTTTCAAGTCTGCTTGAGCAAGCTTTTCTGCTAGGTGCTTGTTATGCTTTTGAAAAAATGTGGTGTGCTCAAAGTAATTACAGTTCAGCCTGTGCAATGCAAACAGCTAGGAGAGAGTAATATAATTGACTCAGAACACTAAATGAATGGGAAGACCGTGAAATCGTATGCTCCCTCTCTCTTTCAGACACACACACACACACACACACACACACACACACACACACACACACACACACACATACACACACACACACACACACACATACACACACACACACACACACACACACACACACACACACACACACACACACATACACACACACACACACACACAGACATATACACAGGCAGTGTATACACACACACCACACACACACACAAACAAATACACACACACACACACACACACACACACACACACACACACATACACACACACACACACACACACACACACACATACACACACACACACACACACAGACATATACACAGGCAGTGTATACACACACACCACACACACACACAAACAAATATACACACACACAGCTCACACACACACACACACATACACTCACATATACACACACACACAACACACACACACACACACACACACACACACACACACACACACACACACATACACACACACACACATTGATTCAGCACTGGGGATTAATGAAGCACGGCCAAGCATAGATTAGCTGACCATTAAGACATCTGGAGGGCCAGCAGAAATATCAATCAGGGCCTGCAAGGGTAAGACTCAGCAACCTGAGCCGAAGACGAAGACGAAGGAGAAAGAGGACACTGCCAATCCCCTCCACCCCAATCACCACCCTCACCCCATCCCACCCCGCCACCTCCATCTCCCCTTCCACTCCCAGCCCTCTGCCAGGCCATGCGTGACTCCACCAACCCAGCAGCGAGGCCTTATTCATCGGGCAGACAATGAAACACGCGAGCCCCTCAAAGGCTCTATTCATCAAGGCTGCCAGGCCTGAGGAGGCACCATTGATACTGTATGAATCCGTTTGCCTGGAGGCTGAGTGGAGCTTAGGGTGCCGTACCAATTGTGCTCAACAGAGACATGCTGGTAGAGTATATGTTCAAATGGTTGAAAGAAGTTTAATACTTTATGTGGAGACTTCAAAAGTGGTCGTGGAATCTGGTGTGGTTGAGCCACACAGCATGAAATGAATTTATGCTTGTGAGTTTAACAAATGAATTTGTCATTAATTAAGAAATTCTTGTTACCCATGTCTAAAGGAAATATTAAAACTAAATAAAAGCTCTTGGAGTGTGACCGTTTTTGATTTTGTACTAATTAAGAAATTGCACCTTCAAGGCCAGTATACAGAAAAATGACTTACAGCAATCTCAAGATGGATATTATTTATACATACACAAATATGAAAAGCAATCTCACTGGGGGAAGTGACAACATGAATGTGTGTGCCTATGGCACTGTGTGAGCCAGGCTTTTTCAGGCCTGATGCATTACTTACGGTCGATCATGGTGACGGCGCTCCCTTTAGCTGGTGGGCTGCGGAGAGCCCCTGCCTTGGCGCGGACGGAGATGGCGTAGTTCCGGTGCGGGTCCAGCTTCTCGATCTGGTGCTGTGTGGTGTCGCGCTCGAGCAGCATGGAGTAGACGCGTTCGCCCGTGTCCTCAAGCCGGCAGTCCACCTCGTAGCCGTCGTAGTCAGCCTCAGGTGGCGTCCAGGAGCAGGACACGGCCGTGGAGCTCTGCGGTCGGCAGTGCATGTGCAGCACCTGCCCTGGAGCTGAGGTGTGTGTGTGTGTGGGGGGGGGGGTATGGGGGGGGGCGGGAAACAGATCTCAGATATCAGAGGTTTGTCACTGTTCAACAAAAAGAGCTAGATTCTTGTTTGCTACGAAGCATATGTTTTTTTTTTTTATCGTCGAGAGCAATTCATAATGCTTACCTATGTGGATGCATCTAAACACACACATTCATACACACATATAGACACACACCCACACACACATACGATACCCCCCCCCCCCCCCACACACACACACACACACATACACACACACTAAGACAAACACACACTGTGCAACTGGCAAAAATCCCCACTTGCCCAATGAAGCAAGAAAGCCTGTTTCACTGCCCTGCTAAACCAAGTCATGATGATTAGTGATGATCAATGGACTCCCGAGATGGCTTACAAAACCTGGGCAGCAGCAGAAGCTACTGTAACATGAGGCGCCCATTGTTTTAACACTGGCCAACGTCAGACCGACTGACTTCTCAAGTCAGTACACTTTAATTTGATGTGGCTCTCTTTCATCGTGCCAAGTCTCACATCGCTGCTGAGCTCAACAACTGACCCAAGGACATTTTTCTCGACCCGCCTTCTTCAGGACAATCGACTGGGTCCTTCGGCCGAGGTCTATTCACCCTAAGGCCAGCTACTGATTAACTAGGAGGTGTAGAGGAGGCAGGGGGCTTTTCATGTTGAACAAGCGAGGTGCTTGGGGCAAGGGATGACTCAACAGACTGACACCTACATGCTTTTATGGTGAGCAAGAGAAAGAAAGAGAGAGGAGGAGGAGGAGGGATGGAGAGATGGAAGGAGAGATGAAAAGAGAGACGGTACGAGAAGGACATTGTGACTTTAAAGTGGACATGTGATGACTGTCCTTTTGCTGTGTTTTGTGCATTGTGTGTGTGTGTTGGGTGTGTGTGTGTGTGTGTGTGTGTGTGTGTGTGTGTGTGCGTGTGTATTGGGGTATGGGTTAGTATTGGGTATGATCACAGATGTCTTTCCACGATAAGCCGAAGATAGGCCTGTGTGATGCCTGCCGATAACATAAATCTCCTCCATTGCTCATCTCCAACACGCCACACATTAAGTCGGAGCTGATAAGGATGACTGCACGTACAAATGCGTTTGGGACAGTCTGTGTGTCTGTGGCTATGTGTGTGTGTGTGTGCGTGTGTGTGTGTGTCTGTGTGTGTGTGTGTGTGTGTGTGTGTGTGTGTGTGTGTGTGTGTGTGTGTGTGTGTGTGTGTGAGAGAGAGAGAGAGAGAGAGAAATGAAAGATGAATGTATCCAGGGGAGAAATGATGTTCACTGGTGCCGAGGGGAGCTTATTTGCAAGCTGGAGATAAAGCACTCGCCGAGTGAGGACCGAACGGAACGCCACAGAGCCCCCTCAATCAACATCTCCATCATCAGGAGACCGCAGCGTTTGAAGTTCAAGACAACACACTTCTATGCGCGGTGCTATACACACAGCCCAGTCCAGTCTTTGGAACTTTAAAGCGTCACTCTGGTCCACTGGTGTCCACTGATCGCTAGTCATCATGGCAGCTCGTGATCGACTCATCAATCAAAGCAGACCCAATCAAAGGGATGGCTGGCTAATCTGATACTGCTGCAACGTCTGATATTAATCCTCACCACAGACAATGCTGGTGCATTCATTTCTCCCCAGGCCAAGATGACACTAACTGCAGTTTGCGTCACTTTAATGAAAGCTAATGGGAGTGTGTGTGTGTGTGTGTGTGTGTGTGTGTGTGTGTGTGTGTGTGTGTGTGTGTCTGTCTGTCTGTCTGTCTGT
>NW_027468664.1:18187890-18222890 GCF_046254945.1 Alosa pseudoharengus
CTACTTCCTAATATCGTAACACATATGCTTACAATGTTTGCAGGTATATGTATACAGTGTTCTGTAATCTGATTCTGCAATGCTTTACCAAGTCACTATACAGTAGAGCTATTGCAGCTAATGGCTAGCTACTTTAGCAACACTGTGTGTCACTAATAGGTCTATTGCAGCTAATAGCTAACTACTTTAGCAACACTGCGTGTCACTATAGAGCTATTGCAGCTAATAGCTAGCTACTATACTCTGGACTTGTAACCGGAGGGTTGCCGGTTCGAGCCCCGACCAGTGGACCACGGCTGAAGTGCCCTTGAGCAAGGCACCTAACCCCTCACTGCTCCCCGAGCGCCGCCATTGTAGCAGGCAGCTCACTGCGCCGGGATTAGTGTGTGCTTCACCTCACTGTGTGTTCACTGTGTGCTGTTTGTGTTTCACTAATTCACCGATTGGGTTAAATGCAGAGACCAAATTTCCCTCACGGGATCAAAAAAGTATATATACTTATACTTATACTTGCTACTTTAGTACACTCCCTGTGGTGGCCCCGGTGGCAGCAGCTTACCGGTGCGCGCCCAGATGGACGAGTCGTTGGTCATGTCCCGGCTGTGGCTCAGCACCACGATCTTGTAGAGCGTGCCAGGCTGCAGGTCGCGGAAGGTGCAGCTGCGGGCGCCGGGCCCCACCTTGCTGTGGTGCTGCATTGTGTCGTCCTGCCGGTAGAGGTAGAGGCCGTAGCTGTCTACGTGGCCCTCGGAGCCGCTCCAGCGGAAGCTCAGCTCGCTGGTGGTGTTGGTCCGCACGGCCAGGCCGTTTACCGCAGCCGGACCTGGGGAGGAAGGCATAGAGTTATAAAGCTTTCCATGATCCGATCCATTAGTGCTTGTGTGTCTGTGTGTGTGTGTGTGTGTGTGTGTGTGTGTGTGTTTGTGTGTGTGTCTATGTGTGTGTGTGTGTGTGTGTGTGCTTGTGTGTGTTTGTGTGTCTATGTGTGTGTGTGTTTGTGTGTGTGTGTGTCTATGTGTGTGTGTGTGTGTGTGTGTGTGTGTGTGTCTATGTGTGTGTGTGTGTGTGTGTGTCTATGTACTGTATGTGTGTGTGCGAGCGTGCATGCGTCTTACGTGTCTGTCCCTCAGCGCTGGCGTCAGGGCTGCGTGTGCCCCCACTGAGCGTCTGCAGACGCACTCGGTACCAGCAGCCAGGCGTCAGACCCTGCACCAGGTGGCGAGAAGCGGCGGTGGGCAGCGTGGCGTTGGTCACCACGCCGTTGTTGTCGTCCAGCAGCTGCAGGACGTAGCCGTCGTACACGCCCGTCGGGTGCTCCCACGTCACCGTCAGGCTGTGGGTGGTGTGTTCTGTGTCCGCTTGCAGGGCAGTCACCGCAGATGGGACTGTAAGACAAACAAATATGTTATATATACTTACATGCATGCATGCATACATACATACATACATACATACATACATACATATACATGCACACATGCAAAAATACAAGAGTTCAGCTCGAAATGGCATCATGTTTCTGCACAGAAACGTGCAGAAAGTTTGGACATTCCAATAGAAAACAAAGCAATCAAACTGATTTTGTCAATTGCATTGCATTCAGTCTGTTCTTTCTCTCCACTTCTCTCTCTCTCTCTCCCTCCCTCCTCACTCACCTGTCCGGCCGCTGCTGGTCCAATCATTGACCAGCGCTCCGCTCACAGACTGCACCGTGATGTTGTACAGCTGGCCAGGAAGAAGGTTCTGGAACTCTGTCTCCGTCACCTGCTTGGGCAGCTCGCGGCTGGCCTGCACCTGACCCCCCAGCGTCAGGGCGATGGCATACGAGTCCACGTCCCCCTCCCCAGGGGTCCAGGCGGCCCTCAGTGACCCGCTGTGGCTCCCAGGCATCACCTGGAGGCTTCTCACCTGGCTAGGCACTGGGGTCAAATGAAAGGAAACGGGGGGAGAGATGGATGAGTGCCACATCTCAACTCGTAGAGGATACTGATGATAGATACTCTCTTCTGGTCACTTTAAGTGCTCGAAGCACATTTAAGTCTAAATTTTAACTGTAACGGTGAATTAAAATTTTTTTTTTTATATATTTATAAAATGCTTAGTCAGTTAGGATTTGAGCCACTAGACAACATCCACATAGAGGATCACTCACAGAAGTCACGCAGTGTAGTGATTAGACCACTATGTGACCTCTGTGAACTGTGCTGTGGTGATATTTCAGGCATAAATTGTTCATTTGTTCATTGTATATGTTCAGGAAAACTTCCAGTCAAATCAAATAAAATTAAATAACCAGATCAATGACATAACATTCTGTCTCCAATGTCAGGTGTTGTCTCTGCCTCTTAACTATTTCCGCTCACAGTCACACACACACACACACACACACACACAAACACACAGACATACAATCACACACACACACGCACACACACACACACGCACACACACACACACACACACACACACAAACACACACACACACACAGATACACACACACACACCTGTGCGTCCCTGAATTCGTTGAGGCCGCTGGAAGTCACCGCTGAACGTCGACACCACAATCTTATAGAGGCGCCCTGGGGTGAGCGTTAAGAATCGGTGCTCATGCGCGTCGCTGCCCAGCTTATCGGGAGGGAACACCTGGGTGTCGTTGAAGAGCAGCTGCACCTCGTAGTGATCCACGTCCCCCAGTGCCCGAGACCAGGTGACCCACAACACCCCACTGCTGCTTCCAGCCAGGGCGAGTGACTGCACTGCCGCAGGCACTGCGTGTACACGAAACACACACACACACACACACACACACACACACACACACACACACACACACATGCGATGGGGTTTATATTTGCTGTTATGGTCAACACAATAGAGAAATAATGTTGTCTGCATCATTTCACATTAGGGTAATTCATATCTACAGTGATGATATCTGTGAGACAGCCCATACAAAAAAGGGATACTTCTGGCATCAATAGCCTACTGCACTCAGAGCTGGCTTTATTGTTAAACTAATCTTGATGTCAAATTGATTGTGTGAAAAAATATCATTACCACATGTAATTTCCACTTTTTACCACTAGATGGCAAATTGACAAGAACAAGTTTTTCACCGTTTTAATGACTCCTTGTCTATTATCAGAGAGACATTTTTGACTCACATGTTCTTCCGTCGGTGGATACACTGGTCTCATAGTCTCCGCTCCAAGTAGACACGGTGACTGTGTACAGGCGCCCTGAGACCAGGGAGTCGAAGCTGCACTCGTTCTGGGAGCGGTCCAGTTTCTTTTTCTGTTTGACCGTGTTGTTGTACTTGATGACCACCTCGTAGCTATCGAAATCTCCAGCAGCATGGGACCAGTAAACCTTCAGGAAGTTGTCGCGAGCTGAGTGGGTGACTGTTGGTTTCTGAACGCTTGAAGGCTCTGTGTAGGAAATTAATTGTCCGATCAGTATCTGATTGTTAAGCTCTACAGTATATAATATAATATAATATAATATAATATAATATCTTAATATGCATATCTCCAAAAGTCCACGTGCAATTACTATCTTCTGTCCCCCTCCCGAAACTCACGTGTGCGATGTTTAACGATGGTGACTTTTTCGAAGCTGCCACTGCGCGTTGCGATGGAGATGGTGTACAGTCTACCTGACACCAAGGAGTTGAAGACGCACTCGTGGCTGCTCTTGGACAGCACCTGGCTGTGCACGGTCGTGTCGCCGTATTTCAGCAGGACCTGGTAGTTATCAATCTCTCCCTGTGCCGGTTTCCATGAAACGCTAAGGAAGTCAGGCCGACCGTTATTGCTTACGGTGGCCTCGCTAACAGCAGCGGGTACTAAGGGGAAATCAAGAATAAGAGGCAGAGAAAAAAACCATAGGCGGGGGTGAGAAAGAGTAGGAAATCAACATTCGCATGTGTCTTGTTTCTCTCTCTCCCTGGGGGCCCCTTGGTCCCCAGCATAGGCCTAAGCTCAGCTGTGAGCTCAATAAAAGCCACAGGGCAACAGGTGACAAGATAAGAATCCAACTCAGAGAAGATAAGCTTATTCAAGTTTTCTTTCATGATATTTAAATGCAGGTCGGATAAAAAAAAAATATATATATCATGGTAATAAGACAGGACATTCAGTATTCCCTTGGAGAATCTGCTGCTGTGAAACTGATGATTGATGTTCTTTATACCCCCAGTTGGACAAAAGATTCACTGAAATCCTTGTGCTTGTCCCATTGTTTGGACTAGCACTGCAGAGTTAATCAAGAGTTGGAAGCGCTCTGCCAAAAATAGCCTCACTTTTCCATGGGAAAACAAATGGAGTCCGGACAGGAAGACTTTGATAGAGTCCCTGACGTTTGGTGTTGTCCATACAGCGCTTCCTGAAAATTCCGCAGATTCCCATGGCATAGGAACACAACATTGTTTTCTGCCGATCTTATCTGCAAATTAATTTCTGGGACAATAGGTGGACCTGCATTTTTCTTAAGGTTTTTGTAAGGACAGACACGTAAACATGCACAAACTACTTATGGACCCTCTGTCTTAAATCATGAGATTGTTCCCATAGAATCTTTTGTTTATAAATAGTCCCATACACAATTATTGTCCCTATCTAACCTGGGCCTGAAACCATCAACAATAATTCACACTGTCCAAAAATATATAGCACTATTCTTGTAGGTCTTAAATGTAAGAAGTAGAGTATGTAAACACTGGTTAATGAAGCTACTGGATGAAGGCTCTTAACTTGTGTTTTTTTAAATAGAAATTTTGATACACCCACTATATCCTGTTATCAACATGATTAACCAAAATGTCTGAGAAAATCTATCTGTCTGTCTGTCTGTCTGCCTGCTTGCCTGCCTCTTTAAATTTCTCCATATTTCCCACTCCTCTCTGTTTGTGTAGGTGCATGGTTGCCTGGGTGCACTGCTGTGAGAGCAGTGAGATGCCTGCTGTGTTACCTGTGCGCCCCTCTGCCAGGACAGCTTTAGAGGCCAGGCCTCCGCTAAGGGTGAGGACCTGCAGCCTGTAGGGGGCGCCGGGGGTCAGGCCCCGGAGCCATTGGGAGGTGGCGTTGGCCGGCACGCTCTCGTTCAGGACCAGCTGGACGCCGTGGGACAGCAGCAGTCGGTACGAGTCCAGGTCCCCCGGCGTCGGGATCCAGGTGGCCTGCAGGGAGTCGGCTGTTCTGTTCCTGATGTTCAGTTGACGCACCTCGAAAGGGGCTGAGATTACATGAACACACACACATGAGTTTATGCACAACGCAAACACATGTGTCGTGTTGATTTAATAGAACGTCTATAGCAATAAACAAGCAATGTGCCCAGACCACCGCATATACTTCTTTTGCATTAATTCTCCCTGAAGCAGAAATACAAACATATACACATACAAATCAACTCGCACTTATACGGACGAGTATGAGGGCCACATGAAGAGAAAATAATTTTGAAAATTCCGTGAAAAAAATCTCAGAATTCAGAGTCAGAAATTTTGAGTTTTATCTTGAGTATTTTTTTCTTAGAAATTATGTCTGACTTTGTTTCTCGCAAATTTGTGACTCGGAATTTTCAAAAATATTTTCTCTTCATGTGGCCCTAATACTCTTTCGTACACTTACCCTCCTCACACACACATTCAGACAAATACTGTATATGAACGCATAACATACATACAGTAGTATGTTTACAGTAAACACAGAAATCTGGCCATTTTAATTTTCAGAATATAATCATTCTCTTGCTTGAAGCATGCCGCATTAAATCAGTTTGTTTTATTCTATTATTTTATTATTAGTTATACAACCCCAAATCAGAAAAAGTTGGGATGTGTAAAATGTGAATAAAAACAGAATGTAATAATCTGCAAATCTCCTAAACTCATATTTAGTAGCAAAAAGGACAACATATCAAATGTTGAAAATTACCAATTTGACTATTTCATGGAAAATAGATGTTAATTTTGAATTTGATACCAGCAACATGTTTCAAAAAAAGTTAGGACGGGCATAACAAAATGCTGGAAAAGTTGTGTAATGATAAAGAAAATGAAAGGAGGAATGTTTCACAACTAATTAGGGTAACTGGCAACATGATTGGGTATGAAAAAGAGCATCCCAGAGAGGCAGGGTCTCTTAGAAATAAAGATGTAGGGGTATTCATCGCTCTGTGCAAACCTGTGTGCACAAATGAAGCAATGTCATTTTAATGCTTCTTAACATGAAATTGTGAAGTATTTGGGGAGTTCATCATCTACAGGACATAATATAATTAAAACATTCAGAGAATCCAGAGAAATCTTTGCAAACAAGGGCTGAAAATAAATATTTGATGGCTGTGGTCTTTTGGACCTCAGATGGCACAGCATGAAAACAAGACCTGTTTCTGTAAAGAAAATCATTGTATGGGCTCAGGAAAACCTCTGATAACCATTGTCTATGTACACAGTTTGATACTCAATTCAAAAGTTTTAAACTATACAACAGCCAAAATTGTATTGAGACATGATACAGAAAATACCACTATCTTATCTGGGCCTAAGCTTGTTTAAAATCGACTGAGATAATGTGGAAAAAAGTCCTGTGGTTAGACCAATCAATTTCTTTTTGGAAATCATGGACTCATCTGGGCTAAAGAGGAGAGAACCTATCCAACTTGTTTTGGTGCTCAGTTCGAAACCCAACATCTATGATGGTGTGGAGGTGCATTAGTGCCTACAGCATGGGTATCTTGCACATCTGGCAAAGCACAATCAATTCTGAATGATGTATACATGTTTTGAGCAAGATATACTGCTATCCAGGCAATGTCTTTTTCAGAGAAGACCTTGAATTTCAGGAAAACAATGCCAAAATGACTTGCACATATTTAAACAGCATTTCTCCATAGAGAAAGAGTCCAGATGCTAAAATGGCCTGTCCAAGAAAACATGTCAAAGAATACCCCATATTGTTGAGAAACTGGAATCCTATCGGCAGTAATGGGACAACATTTCATTCTCAAAACTCTAGCAACTGGTCTCCTCAGTTCCTAAACATTTACAAAATTTTGTTAAATGAAGAGGTGAAGCTGCACAGTTGTAAACATGCTCCCGTCCCAACTTTTTTTGAAACATGTTGCTGGTATCAAATTCAAAATGAGCATATATTTTCCATGAAATAGTCTATGACCTTCTTACTGCTAAATATGGATTTATAAGATGTGTAGGTAACACTTTATAATAACTACACACAATTCATCATGTATTAAGCCTTTGTTACTTATTAGTTAATGGTTTGTTCATCATTAGTAATTTCTTGTTCATTCATAATTCATCATCAGTAAAGCATTTGTTCACACAATTATACATGGTTTGTTCATAGTAAATAAGCCTATCCAAAAAATATGTTTGTAAGTACATGATTTATACTTACAGTAATAAGTAATGAAACAACCACTTATAATGAAATCATTTTCTTATTATAAACCAGTTGCAAACTATTACAAAATGCTTTGTTCATTTGTAAAGCATTGTTCCTATGTTAATTCTCATAAATAAAGTATTTGTAGACACAGTTATAAATGGTTTGTTCATAGTAAATAAGCCTATATCTAAAATATGTTTATGAATTATTGTTAATACTTAATAAATTATGCAATATACACATGCACTAATGATTAGTTAGGGTGAGGATACATATTTTATAAAGCACTTCCTAATACTATAATTCATGATTAACTCAGGGGTTACAAGTGGTTAGTTAATGATATTTTGTGAGCTTATCTAAAGTGAGGACTTTCTATGCCTTGCAACACATTTTCAAATGAGTTGTAAAGATTACATTCACATTCATTCATTTAGCAGACAAGAGACGTACACATGTCAATTAAATTGAAGGCCATTGACATAACAGTGAAAGCCGGGAATTGAACCCCCAACTTTCCAGGCTATTGCATGCTAGTCCAGCTCCTTATCCACTACGCTACCTTGGCCCAGATAGAAAGCCCTACAACTATGCAAGAGTTTCTGTTTTCTTCTACTAAACACTGTTATTAAACATCTGTAAACTATTATTAAATGCTGTATTCTTCATTTGTAAAGCATTATTCCTACATTAATTCTCATCTGTAAATCATGTTTACACACAGTTAAAAATGGTTTGTTCATAGTAAACACGCATATCTATATTATATTTTTGAATTGACTGTTGTAATACCACTGGGCAGAGGTAGTCTAGTGGATAGGGAGCCGGGTTAACATGCAGTAACCCATAAAGTTGGGGGTTCAAACCCCGCGTCCACCAATGTGGCCTTGCCCTTTAATTTCATTGACATGTGTAAGTCGCTTTGGGTGAAGTGTCGGCTAAATGAATAAATGCAGGTATAAACTTTATAACTCATTTGTAAATGTGTTGCAAGGCATAAAATGTCCTCACTTTAGATGAGCTCACAAAATATCATTAACTAACCATTTGTAACTCCTGAGTTAATTATTAATTATAGTATTAGGAAGTGGTTTATAAAATATGTATCCTCACCCTAACTAATCATTAGTGCATGTGTATGTAACAACTGTTAAATAATGGAAATATTACTTAAAAACATATTATTGCATCATTTATTAAGTATTAACAATAATGTATAAACATATTTAAGATATAGGCTTATTTACTATGAACAAACTATGTATAACTGTGTGAACAAATGCTTTACTGATGATAAATTAGAAATTACTAATGATGAACAAACCATTAACTAATAAGTAACAAAGACTTAATAAATGATGAATTGTGTGTAGTTATTATAAAGTGTTACCGATGTGTATATTATTACCTTTTGTTATTATGTGCATTTTACATTATGTCAAAACTTCTTCTGATTTGGGGTTGTATAGAAACTATTTTAAGCAGCCTTACCCGTTCTCCCGGTCACTGAGGCGGAGCTGCAAAAGGCCCCAGTTATGGTCAGCACGTTGATCTGGTACGCGCGTCCAGGGGTGAGCACATTGAAGGTGCACTCCCTCATATCTGCGTCCAACTCCCTGACCCCCAGGGTAGTATTGCCATGGAGCAGCTCCACCCTGTACTCGCTCCGAGGGGCAGAGCCAGGGGTGTGGCTCCACATGGCGCTTAGCGACGTCTCGTCCGCGTGACGGATGTGCAGGTCGGAGACAGGAGCAGGGGCTAAGATCAAGATCAAGATATCAAATAATCAACAACCTTTTAGGACACTTTAAAAACAAAACCCTCAAGAAAACATTGCTGGTTATTACAGTAATATACTTATACCATGCATATAACATCCATGAACAGATCTTGTACAATGTGTATTCTGTTTGAACACTGCTGCCTAGAAATATTGCATGTAATATGCCAGAAACAGTATTTTGCTGAAACAGTGTTATGTATTTGCAAGAAAATAACCCACATCCTAGGACGCACAAGTTCTCACAAGAGGATTTCTCAATAGGAAAGCTGTGCTGTCTCATACCTGCGCCTCCATCACAGTATTTGGCCGTGGCAAGTGTCCCGCTCTCCACGATGACCGCAGCCCTGTCCGCATCCCCAGGGCCCAGGCCCAGGTCCCCGAGGTCGAGCTCCGTCACCGTCTTCTTCAGCGTCAGGTTGGCCATCACCTCAGAGCCCTTCAGCAGCAGCAGCACGCGGTAGCGCTCCCACACGCCAGTAGGGGGCGACCATGTCAGCTTCAGACCGCTGCAGTCGGCCAGGCTCCTCAGAGTGAGCTCAGACACTCCGGCTGGGCCTGCAGCACACAGAGCACAGAGATGAGAGAGAGGGAAGACCAGAGGAAGGGATGTTCACATTCAGAACACGCAAATACCATTTCCTGTGTCTGTCATGGCCAAGTCATGGCCAAATTGTTACAGATTTGTTCTGAATATCATGCTGGATAAAGCTGGTTGCATCAGCAAATAAACATGCTGTGCCTTGGCTCAATTTCAGTTACTGTGATAGCTGAATTAATCATGATGCTTTGAGTTGATGAGCAAATATCTATTTGAGCATCAAACTAGCAACAAGCCCTCTCCGTTGGCAGTTTGACACAAACCAATCTCTGCACCTCTTTGGCATAACGTTAATTCATGTATTGCTTGAAATACCATCAGTATCACAGGCTGATGTTCTCACTTGTTTGTCCAGAGGCGCTGGTCCGGTTGGAGAACTCTCCGTTGGTGGTGGTGGACACGGAGAGGCTGTAGCTCTGACCGGGGGTGAGCTGCTGGAAGATGGCCTCGGTGGCGTTGGACGGGAGGTTCCTCTCCTGCAGGACAGACCCACCGGCCGAGAGGACGAGAAGGTAGCCGTCCACGTCCCCTGCCGGATGCCCCCACGATGCAGTCAGGCTGTCCTGGCTGGCCTCATCGTCCAGCTTCAGATTGGTGACCGCGGCAGGTACTATGTGTACGACAGAGAGAGAGAGAGGGAGAGAGCATGTAAGTGTATGAGAGAGAGAGAATATGTAGGTGTATGAGAGAGAGACAGAGAGAGCATGTAAGTGTAAGTGATGATACAGTGATTTTGAAAGTAAGAAAATAATTAACTTTTAATCAAATTGGACAACACTGTCTAAAACATATAGATAGATACAGAGTGACTATCTGTATCTATTCTGTATCTTTCTTTAGCTTCAAATGGGTACCGGGCTACCAGTATGTTTTCTTAGCTGTCAGACATTATTTAGTGAGTAGTGAGTTGTTAATACATAGTGAGCATTATGTTGTTACTAATGCCCAGCTTGGTCTGAGTTTAGTTAACAGTTATGCCTCTCTCATATCTTCACATCAACTGTTCCCACACACAGCTGAACGAGCATAAAGATGAGCGGAAAAGGGCCATCAGAGGAAGAGATGGAGGTGGAGGAGGTGAAATGGGAGTGAGTGGAACAAAAGGAAAGGTGTGTGTGTGTGTGTGTGTGTGTGTGTGTGTGTGTCTGCGTGTGTCTGCGCATGTCTGTGTCTGTGTCTGTGCGTGTCTTTGTGTGTGTGTGTGTGTGTGTGTGTGTGTGTGTGTGTGTGTGTGTGTGTGCGTGCGTGTGTGTATCTGTGTGTGTGTACTGTGTGTGTGCGTGTGTGTGTGTGTGTGTGTGTGTGCGTGTGTGTGTGCGTGTGCGTGTGCGTGTGTGTGTGCGTGTGCGTGTATGTGAGTGAATTTGAGTGAGAGGGCCTAGGTGGTGACATAACAGTGGAGGATGAGGAGTCCTTTGTGAGCCTGGTGGCAACAGGAAAAATACACACAGGCAGGGCGGTGGTAAGCCAACTCAAAATATAGTGGAACATTCAAAACACACAGACACAGCATGCACATGCATACACTCACACACACAGACACACACACACACACACACACACACACACACACACACACACACACATTTGACTATGTGTTGTCGTCGTTATAGTCAGGTTATAAGAAGGGAAGTGAATAAAAAAGCCATGAATTAAATTAATTAACTGTCTGAAAAAGGCAACCAAGCTCAGTGTCAATGACCTAAGAAAAGTCCACTTCATAGCATAAGGATGGATATTCTCACAAAAGGATAAATGCATGCAAATGCAATGCACACACACACACACACATATACATCCACACACACACACACACACACACACACACACATACATACACACATTCCACATTCACACAAAGAGCGCTGGGAAAGGATTGCATAAGGAAGTGCAACAGGTCCAGATAGATTTCTGACATTCTGATCACACTGGCCTTGATTGTCTTTTTCCCACACATTCAGCACTTTTGGCAGCACACACACACACACACACACACACACACACACACACACACACACATACACACACACACACACACACACACACACACACATTATCAACCTCATTCCCTGATATTCTATCTCTATGTACTTGTGCTTCCCATAGTTTAGTTCTCACAGCAAATGGAGCTGCTGAGTCCATGTTTTCATCCTATTTCAAGTGCCAGACAGGGTTCTCACTGTAGCCTAGTGCATCCCAAACACACGCACCCCTCTGGCGGAAAATGACCAACCTGGCAACCCCCACACTGCTTTTTGTGAGTGTTTTCTAGCCCAGAATTAATAAATATTGAGTGGCGCCCTCATGCATCTCAAGCTGTACACCATCATTTCATTTGAATTTGAATTTCCCCTGGGGATCAATAAAGTATCTATCTATCTATCTATCTATCTATCTATCTATCTATCTATCTATCATTTATAGTTTTATCAGTCTTTGGAAATGTACTCTGCCACAACCACAGTGATCTAGATACTCAATTATGTAAAACCGACTCATTCCCCCCCTACCTGTTTGAGTGACCATAAAGCGCAGCGCTCTTTGGCCCCCTGCCTCCGCCACCACTGTGACATTGTACCGGCGTCCAGGGACCAGTCTCCTGAAGCTGTAGGATGTTGCTGTGATCTCCAGAGTTTGATTCCAGGTGGTGTTTAGGCCCAGACTGTCGACGAGCAGTACCCGAATACCATCAACCCTGCCTGGGCCAGGCTGCCAGGAAACGTCTAGGCTTTCATAGGATCCAGAGACCTGGAGGGCCTCAACTGCAGACGGACCTGGAAGAGAGACAATGAGATCAGTCCGAGTAGGTATAGGGCCAATTAAACCCGTTAAAAATGCAGTCTGAAATTGTAATGAAAGTTTATATGGATATTTGAGTTAAACAGCCAACGATCACGGTCCTGAAGCAATGGATTGATTGGCTGGAATGGTTTATGGTTTGGTTTTGAGCACATACACTAAACTGAGAGTCACAGATTGCACCTTCAACTAGCACACTCACAATTTACGTTTCTTGGTGTTTTAAGCCCCCAACATTTTCTTCAAGGCAGCGCTGCCTGGAAGGAGCTAGGGTTAGGCATTGGCTAAGGATAGGGTTAGGGTTAGTATTAGATGCCTTTAAGTTGACGGTGACAGCACTGCCTGGAAGACGACGTTGGGGGCATAAAACACCATCGAGCCACATTTACGTTTACTGTGCTCTCCTCATGAGATTATTTTAAAAGTTTAAGGTGGTGACCACTAACCCCTGCCCTGACTGCCTGAATCAGGTCAGGCCTGTGGCCGTTACACAATGCCACAGCAGAGGTGTGGTGTGGCAGAGGCCTCGCCAAGTGTTTTTGCCTTGTGAACTCACGCCAGGGCGCCCAGAGCTCAGAGATGCTGAACCTGATAGGATTGTTCCCCCTTCTGCCTAAAGAGCAACACTCCCGCTGGGGTGGGGGGGGGTCCCGCTGGCCCCACCACCACCACCCCGAGGGGGCATTGTGGGAACGCCAGGTTTGGGATTAGGGGGAAGGGGGGACCTTTTTCGGGCCAGGGGGGCCACAGACTAGTCCAGCCCTGCCTCAGAATTGCCAGCCTTTTCTTTACGACTTCCTCCCTGGCGCCCCATTAAGGAGGGAACGGCCAAGGCTGCCTCTGCTTCGCTGCGGCGAACAATGGCCAATCTCTGGTCTACGGGCACTCCAAGTGTGTTTATGTCTGCTGTCAGTCAACTACTCTTCTCTTCACATCCAGGGACAGTGGTGTCGCCAGATTCATGGGCTGGTAGCTTTATTGTACAACACTCGGGCTGATTGACAGGTTCTGTACCTGTGGTTATATCTGATAAAGGCGTAGTTTTTCTCTTTCACTTTCGGATTCAGTAGTCCACCTATTTTAATTCTGTTGAGGAGAATGATGTGTAAATTAGTTAGCTTATAAGCTAGCCTAATTGATTACTAAGTTGATTGTTGTTGTTTTTTTCAATACCAATGCTTCACTTTCACTTCAACCATTTCGCTCATTACATTTCAAGTAGAATTATTTTTTTGTCAACAAAGCATTGAAAGATTCACACATGTTATTATGAAATAACTGGCTGCAAATAACTGAAATTATTAAAATAATCACATTCTTATCAATGTTTTGTATCTAAAGTACATCCATTAAGCCAGAGAATAGATAAAATACAGAATGAAGAGTACATGATTGTTTTTTATCAATGTGGCTATTATTAATCTCTCTCTTCAAAAGCCTGTCCATTGTACTCTACTGTTTTATAGTGAATTGAAAGTTCAGATAAGTGAGATTCTTTGTTTGGTTGCCTGAAATAGTGTTTGGTGTGACAGCATTTCTTTTGACCAACGGAAAACCACATCAGAGAAGGCCAGAGGTGTAGGTAAAGAGAGCAGGTTGCGTGCTGTGAAGGTCAAGGGCTTTTTATCTGTCCTTTCCACAAGAGAAACACACACACACACACATTCACACACACACACAGCAGACACACACACATGGACTCCCCCCATCCGTTAGAACAAAGAAACAATGGAGGCAGGAAAGGGCTGGGGAGCGGACAAGCCAGTCTGGAAATACACACTTAGGGTCAGACTTCTGTTCTGGGCGCCTGCCAAGAATGCACACAGAAGGTACACTCTCTGACACTTCACTACACATACACACACACAAACACACACACATACATACTGCACACTGCAAGCACACACTGCCTTGTAATCTCATTGTCTAACTGCTTGACTATTTGAAATATTTCTGAAATGAAACTGGAATTTTCATACAGTGAGAAATTTAAATTATGTCGTAACATACAATAATTCAATCAGCAATTAGACAACCTCCAACCTATATCACACCAGCAAAACTGACAAATCAGATATACAGACAAATTTCATCTTATCAATAACAACTATTCATCTAGATTTACAATAGCAATTTAATTGCATAATAAAAAGGCAGTGATTCCCACTGCTATCGCTCACATTTAACAGGTGTGCAAATGTCCAAAAAAATGCAAGACATCAACACCTTGACACTATTCTGCAAGAATACATGATTTAGTACAACTATAAGCATTTGTGTGTACAGTATGGATAGCTGATCAATAGATGTGTAAAAATATGCAATAATTAAATAGAGCATATACACCGCATATTTCAAAAGAGAAAATGAAATGAAAGAACAGAACCTGTCACTTACATGTGGTAAAGGACACATTTGCTTGTGCTCGATCTGTCTTGGATTCTATTCTCAGATGATAAGCGGTCCCGGGCTCTAAACTTTGAAGCTCGCACTGGTACTCATCTTCAGATCCCGGACTTTTATGACAATCTGTTACTTTTGGGTCACCACTGGTGTTTCTGTTTGTCACTCCAAATGCACACTCTTTGCCCGTCGTGGTGAACTTAATCACAATGGAATCTACGTTGGTGATGGCATCGGGGTGGTTGATGTCACATCCCTGTGTGTCATCTACAGGTGCACACTGAAAAAGAATAGTCGGGGCTTTGTGATCAGGAAACACTTTCACTCTAAAAATTGTACCTCCAGACATCAAGTATCAATTAAAAAAAAATAACCATGTTTTCTCTAAGTGTTTTTAACCAGACAACATGTCAATATGGCATTGATACATCGGATAACAATTCAAACTTCATAACTTACCCAGACTCCAGATGTAAGTATAATCATGAAAGCAAAGATTTTACTCCTCTGCATCGTAACGGGCAATTAACTTAGTACTTCTGTTTATAAAAGAGATCCACTCCAGCAAGACACTTAAAACCATACTCCCACGGCACAGATGAATGCTGAACAGGCTCCCCATGCGTTGGATGACAGAAAAGTTGCTTTCAACTTCAAAACAGGCCTCAAAATGTGCATTTACTGAAGGGCAAAAAACTGCCAAAATTTGAAACCAAAACTTTGAGGCAAAAATTTTCGAATGAACAGATTGAACTGCCTTATCAGTATCCTTTGCTCTAATCCTGCAAAAAAAGATGCTGAGGTCCTCTGTGCATTTTTCCTGTAGTCACTGACGTTCACGTTGGGCCTTTGTCTCAAAGCCTGACCCAGAGCACAACAAAGTAAGCAAGACTGTGGTTCCGATCGATTCTCTGAAGAGTTTCCTCTGAAGTTATATTCTTTTTCATTTAGATGTTGTATATCCAAATAATCGATGTGCTAGTCTCTTGCCTTCGGTGGTAGAACTCATTCCACTTTCCCAACAGAAAGACCATCCTAACTGCTTTTAGACTGCCCACCCCTCTTTCCTTCCTGCTCTCTGCCTTTCTCTATCACTCTCTCTCTATCACTCTCTCTCTCTCTCTCTTTATCTCCCCTTTTATCTCAATTTTCTATTCTCACAAAAAAGCGGTAGTGAATTGAAACTCAAAAGGGGTTTAAAATGAGTTGAGTAAATATTAATCACCGTAAAATCATTGTGTACAGTGTGTCTGATGTGTTATGTCATCATAGATGTCTGTGTTCTGAGTCACCCCCCCCCCCCCCCCCCCATGAAATGTCTCTGGTGTGGCGTGTCTGGCTTGTGAGGTAATGTTTAAAAAACGGAGTGGCAGAGTGACAATGAGACAGGATGTGCATAAATGGAGGGAAGAAATGCCCCAAACATCTCAATCTGTCACTCAGGCCTCTTGTTTGTTTTTGGGGTTTGTTTGTTTTTTTGTTGCATGTGTTTGTGCATGAACATTGATTCTAATGTGTGCAGAAAAGGATTTGGGAATCACGTTTTTAAAAAGCTTTCAAAGTGCTTTGAAGATCATGATCATGATTAGTTTCATCGAGATATGTTTGAAAAGACACAAAAAGAAATTCAATTAATACATGTGTGATTTGATGTTGCCAAACATAACAAAACACAGCACAACACTGTTAACTGCAACTGATTGAGAATTAGGCAAAAAAGAACAAAATGATCACATCATAGTTTGTTTAAACAAGATCAGTTTATTGGCAGTTTGGACTATAAAGTCAACATTGTAGGTATCAGTACAGGGCAGATTGTGTTGGCATAATAACCATTTGCCTGCTCTATCCAAAAGAAACACTTCATCACGAGTCACTTGTACAGAGTGGTAATAATCAGAGTTTCTTTTTTCTCAGAGGACAAAAGTATTGTGTGTTACATTTGAACCAGACAGCATCACTTGGTAGTATGGCTTGGGTAACTAATGTTTACCTATCACATGGCTTAGGCTATCCGTCAGCCACATTCACTCTGATGTGCCACTCACGTATGTCACTGGAGTCCTGGGCTGTGTTGTATGGGCGAAGGGACAGTTAATAATAATAGCAATTTCACAGAGAAAGAGAGAGAGTCAGAGACAAAGAGAAAGAGAGCGTGAGAGAGATAAAGAGAGAGAGAGAGAGTAAATATACCGAAAATTCCAAAGGAAGTCTTCATCCGCCAATTTTTTCAGCTTTGATGACTTTCCTTAAAGACTTCCTCAAACCCTACATAATTGAGGCATTACATATTATGTACATTTTCGAGTATATATGTCTGTATATACGTTTACTTACTTACTATTGTGGTTATGCTTAACAGTCATCTAATCACAACATTCATGTTGATTAGTAATATATAGGAAAAAAAACTCATTGTCTCGTTATTATGACCACTAAGTCCCACATAGTGGATAGTCGCTACAAACAGTAAACAATATGCACTGACATTACCATTGATGCAGACCAATTAAGAGGCATTGTGCATTTTACCTGCTACACATATCTAATATAAATAGACAAATATAGTTGTTTTTTCAAAACCTTTGTATCACAAATAATATTGATAAAAAATCAGCACATATACAAAAAATGTCCTAAAAGATTTCATTGTCACACAACAATCGTTGATCCTCCCCGACACACACAACTGACAGATTGAACACTTGCAGTAGAAGCAGCAAGATTTTTATGTGGCATGACCATGTGGCCACATAGTTAATAGCACTTTCATATGTACATTTTTACTTACTTTTACACAGTACAGTAAAATAACATGAAAACAAGTTTAATAGGTAGCACGGAACTTCGAGCTAGAGATATCATGTCCTCCAATGAAAATACATATTTTGTAATTATTAATATATTTCAAGAATGCCACATACATAGAACACAGGGCTAATTTTTGATTGAATATGTCTGACCATCTTCCATTTTGATTGTGTTTTTATCCATAATCAATAGCTGGGCAGACACCATATTTGGTTTTAATATTGTATATAAAATCTATCTATACTTAAATCTTTAGATTTCAAAGGTGGCGTAGTGATACGAACATAAAGTCAGCTGTGGGGTTTTCATGTCAAACAGAGGTCCTGTCTACGATAGTTATACTGTAAGCTGCACCGTTGAGGAGTCAGCTTAACATTATTTGCACTCGATGCCACGTTTCCTGGTGTTTACAGAGTGTGTATATGTACGCAGGGAGATTTGTATTAATGCCCTGCACACTTCAATAGAATCCAGGGTATCAAAACAGTCCACTCAAGATATACAAAAATAATTATGTTAGCTTTGCATGAATACAATTCATAAACAAACATATAAACTATATTTTTATATATTAAGACTGCACCTTTGATGTTTTATTCATCAAAAATTGCTCATGTACAGGTGACGGGTTTCTTTTAAGTAAATTTAAAACTCTGTTTTGTAACGTTACATGCTTTTGTAACCAGGCTACAGGAACAAAAACATTTAGATATTTGTTTATTGACTTACTACGTTATCTAACTATTGCCATGGAAAGGGGTTATATTATGAGTAAATTCAGGTAGAAGAGGGTTTTGTGTGTTTATTGTGTTTTCATGACATACTATCAATGTTAGTGAAGTGTTTTCGTTTGCATCCACCTTCCATTGTCAACATCACCATTGCTAGTTAATTGTATGTGAGGGCTGGAGTGAAACCTGGGAACATAAAATTGGGAACATAAAGATGGGATTGGCAAACTCTGGCTTGTTCTCAAACCGGATAACACTGTGAAATTTTGAAGCGTGCAGTGTGTGTCTCATTGGTCCAACAAAGTATCTGGCTCGCTCCTGCTCAGACTCTCCATGAAATGAAATTGGCTTTTTCCTAAAAGAGTATGGCAACATAATTATTTTCCATAAGTCTCCATCCCGCATCATATTCATTAACAGTCTTAATATGGAGACTATAGAGACTAACTATAGAGACTAATCTGAGGAGACCCCCCCCCCCCACTACGGTTCTGCATAAAAACACTACTTGACAAAACCATGAAACATTGTCTCGTCCATGAGAAGAATGTCAACCAGAAGGTCTGGCTCAAAGTACACAGCTTGTTGCCGTGTGGTTGAGGTCAGACAGGACTGAAGGCAGGTTGCGCACAAAAAGATCTCAGGAGGCAAGAGGAGGAGCTGCTGGCGACAAGAGAGAGAGAGAGAGAGAGTTGCAGAGACGAGATCGATACGTTACATTCAGCCACAAGAAAAAAATAAAATGAAAGAGTCAATCAGTCTGACGGATTCTCTCCCTTCTGCTCCTCTACTGTTTTTTTCTACAACACACAGCACTGGGTCCAGAAACACCCCACCGAAAAAAACTTCACACCGCCAGAAAAGATTCCTCTGAAAACTCTCTTTCTGTCCTCCCTGAACAGACCGCTAAGGTTCTCTCCAGGGGTCGCATCCAAAATGGTGACCGCCCCCATTGAGGTTTTCAACTTCCAGGTCAACATGGCGCATAGGAGCAAAGACTTCCTGTGAAGGAGGTGGGTGGGGGTGCCCTTTCATTGGCCTGCATCGGCGGACAGGCGGCTCTCGTAGAGGCACAGGGCGTGGTGGACAAACTCGTATTGCTCCCCTGTCTGAATCATGCCACCCCTGCAGGAGGAAGAGGAGGAGGAAGAAGAAGAAACACAGCAATCAGCGGGATCTCCCTCAAGGGGCATCTTGATTATGAAATGGCAGCCGTTTCCTGCAGACCTTTCAACAATGCTGGCATTTACTGAGTCACTTAACCCAGCCCATGCAGTCCTTTCATATCCTAACATTTGCTTTAGTGGGTGTGGGGGCCATGGGAGAGATTGTCCAAGGAGGGGTTGATATGGGGGGTTGGAGGGGAGGAGGGGGGGTACTTCACAGAGGAATATAATGCACAAAGGTAAAACTGCTTTTAAATCACTATATGACTAAAACATTATGAGGGTGCACTAACGTCATTAGTATCCACAAACTGCATTTACTGACTTTTTATTCAGAGCCTAGTCTGGAAGGCAGCCCAAATTTAACTCCGACCACAAAATTTGAGTTTGGGAAATTTGGTCTGGCCTTGCTCCATTGACATACTTCTATGCTCGTATGAAAATCGGCCGACCAATCAAATCATCTGGACGGGCTTTATATGGACAGATGAGAAACTGTGCCTATTCATTCACATAAACCTGAGCGTGTTTCTGTTGATTTTGTTTACAGCAAAAAGCCTGTTGCTAGAGAAGTTAGACATTTAGATTGTACAAGATATTGACAACGCAATAACTTTAAAAAAAAAAAAAAAAAAAACACAGAGATTTAGTCATTTATATGCTTTGGCTATTGTCACTACAGGATTCATGGTAGGTTATTTTGTTGCCTTGGTTAGGTCTATCCAATTCTGTGCAGAGGCATTTTCCCCCTGTATCAGCTGAAACACATAACAACGCCCCAATACTCCTAGAATTGAGTTGGCTACGTCAGGCTATTTCCTCTCAATAAAAAGTCTTTAAGTGCAGTGTGTTCAAGTTATTTCACTCTTTTCACTCTTTTCTAGGTTTCTCTCCTACCTGTCTGATCGGAGTTGGCACACGATTCCCAAGACATCCACACTGCCCTCCATTTGCAGCTGACGACAGCCAATGGTTGTGGCAATGAAGCATCCAGTGCGACCAATACCAGCACTGGAAGGGAATGTACAGGCACTGCATGTTACACCAAACAACAAAATGACTGCAATGTCATGAAGTTACAATTTCAACCGTTTCATTTATGACAGCAGGGCTACTCTGGTGGGAATTGACGGATGGATTTTACTTTATTGACAGATGGATTTTACTTTATTGCCTCCATACATTCAAATCATAAGTTTGAAATTGTTCTATGAATTTGGATCTGCCAAGTCAAATATTTCCATATACCAGGACACCTCAAAGCCATTATTTGGCTTATACCTCAGTTAATATGTGTGTATTGTTCCAAAAACATTTTGACTAAAGAAATGCTTATGGGAATGATGAGTCATTCAAAATAACAGATAAGCACTGATGGTCAACAGGCTTGTGCAAAATTGCAGAATTGAAACTGGCTCTTAAATTCCAATTAAATTCTTGAATTTCACTTGCATTTCAATTGAGGTAGCAAACAGAATTGCAATTCGAATTGTGCACAACCCTGAATTGGTCAAATAGAGCTAGCTATAAACGGTGATGTACCTGCAGTGAACAATAACGGGGCCTCGGCTGCCGCTGGCCAGCCGGTCCTCCTCCACGTCCGCCATGAGCTGTAGCAGGGGCTGTGCGCTGTCGGGGGTCTTGTGGTCAGGCCACGACGTGTACCAGTAATGCTCCAACGAGCGACTCTGCCCCCCTTGCTGCGGTCACACACACAGACAGAGGGGTCAAGTCAAGTCACTTTTATTTATATAGCACATTTTTGTGTGCACAGAGTGCAGCCCAAATCGATCCACATAAAAGACATTGACACACAGGACAAAAAGATGCCGGATGGAGCGACGTAGTCGCCAGCGTACCCGTGACACCAAGACAGTCAAGAATGCAAAGAGTGTGTGAGAGGGAGAGGGAAAGGCACACAAACATGGAACATAAACAATGTGCAATTGAAACTGACTAGTGAATAGTGAGGAGATGTTTGCTGTGTGTGAAAAATAATGTTTTAGCTTAGAAACCGCGTAACATCGCTTAGATCACCTTTAACTGTAAATGTGAACTGTGTAACTGTGAACGGCTGTGGTCATCATGCCAGACTGAGCCTTTACCTTCAGCGTGAGGCTGCGCACGGTGTAATGGTCACTTTCCCGGACACTGTTTACCAGCACTTCTGTTTTGCCGTAGATGCCTCTCCTCTCCGGCCAGTACAGCACACATTTCTGCAGAGGAAACCAGGATGGCTTTATTGACCTGACCAGACCCAGCCAGGGCATACAGGGCACCGACCACTCACTAATGAATGCAGTGAATGAAGATGATTGAATTAAAGTAATGATTAAGTCAGTGAATGAATGATTAAATGAATGAATGGAAAGGCCTACCAATGAAGTTAGGCACTTGCCATTAATCAACATTAATTGATACATTAATACATTCATGCAAATAATCTATTTAAGGTGTCACTGCAAATTGATGTACTGTATTACAGATAGTTCCAAAGTGTTGAATTAATTTTTCAGCAGTTTCTGGAGGTGTAATTGTACTGAACTGAGACGGGCTCTAAGGATGTAAGACTCTGGAGGCTCACAGGAGTGTGTCTTCTCTATTGCTACTCAAGTTTGCTGAAATTATTTAAGGAGCCATAACTCATATAATGAGCTCAATAAATTCATTGCCAGCAGCTTAAGATAATCAATCCAACAGCTGTGTTGTGACAAAGTATCTCAGTTGTCTGTAAGGTTTTTCTGGATAACAGCCATGACAGATCGTCACCTCGTTTTTCTCCTTGAGTTTGGTGATCATGACAATGACAGGGCAGTCCTCCTGCCAGGCCATCTGCCAGAAGTCGTTCACCGTGTTGATCATCGGACCTTGCGTGGCGATGTACGCTTTCTCATCTCCAAGGTAACCCTGAAAAGTAAACAAAGACAAATCAGGCAATGGGTGAGGTGGATACAAAAATAGCTGAACTGCGACTGCCTTGACTGTTTTTTTGAGATGGTTAAGAGAAAAAGACTTCAAAATCAACCAGGCACATTTAACAGAAACTCAGCACTTTAGTGGTACCAATATGGTAAGTCCTGCATAACTATGAAAACATTTATCATGTAAATATATTGTATGTCAGAAAAGTATTAGGCCTTGTCAACATGAACACGATTATTTTGTTTTTAAAAAGAGCATTTAAAAACTAAAATGATCTCCATCCACACAAGCATGTTAGCGTTTAAAGACTCTACAGGCAGATCTCAGAATGACCTCTGCTACCATTTAAAAGGGGACACTGGTTCATCAAGGTATGAAAAATGAGATGGAAATGGCTGTCTAAACAATGGTTGAATAAGTCATATCACCCAAAGTTCATTTGTACTGCCTGTGTACAAGTGTAGCCATGGCCACCTAAGAAACTTCAGGGGTCAGGGATCGAGGTGCTGCTGCTGCTGCTGTGTGTGTGTGTGTGTGTGTGTGTGTGAGGGTGGTGAGACGTTGAGGATGTGATTGTGTATGTATGCAAGGCCAGGGTGTTAGAACTGTCGAGGGAGGCCTCACGGTGGTGGTGGACGTGAAAGAGAAAACTAACTCTTAAACTTCCTGCCTCAGGAAGCCGCCCTATTGTATGTGAGGTCCGACTGGCCATAAGAAGTGAGTTCACTTGTTCCTTTGCTACCGGGCCCCCATCCTCCCCGCCTCCACCCCAGCCTATCCACCTCACAGTCAGCCACCCCACCCCTCAGGCCCCCCTACTTTCTTCGAAGGACTTATATGGAAGCAAAACAAACAATGGTCTCAACATTCTTCCCAAGATCTATAAACCGATAAGGAAGACGTTTTTTTTTTTTACCCCTAATGTTTATTTAATTTCATTGTTACCAGATCCCTGCAATGAATCAAACCCTCCACCACATGAAGAAGTCTTTTGCAGTGAAATATAGAGACGCAGCATGTTGGTTGGACACAGAAGGTGGGACTCACCCTGATGAAGTTGGCATTAATGTAGCTGCTGAGGGGATCGTAAGAGTTCTTGGCCTTCAGGATCACCCTGGAGTGTGGGTCTGAGAGACAGAAACAGACAGAGAGAGGAAGAGAGAGAATGACAGAGAGAGAGAGAGAGAGAGAGAGAGAGACCAGAATAAGCACCAAAACAAAGACCCAGAAAAATGTTGACGGGGGTGAGTGATTGTTTACACTTTCAAATGAAAACTTTTTCGCCCTGTGATGACCTTTTCTCCCCTGGCCTTACTGTGAGGTTGTAAAGACATGTTTTCAGACTTCAGACACAGAATAGGGTGTTTTTGTCGATGACTACACCTAGGCCAGGGCAAAGCACAACACCCACTCTCTGTTGGCTGACATGTTGCCGAGCTGCTTCAGCTTTTCACACACTCTTTTTTAACGCCATATTGTCCTCCCACGATGCTGGCTTCATCTCTATGAACGAATGACTCATCATCATCACCTCCATCATCATTATACGCGTTTCAAAACTTTTATGACTCACAAGGTTTAAATATACCTCCGCTCTCATTAAAGAGGAGCGTAGCTGTCAGTCTGGATGTTCTTAAAACAGTCATCTTTTTAATTGTTCTTTGTTTAAGGTCGAAGCTTTTGCCGAGGCCTGGTCAACGTCCAAGACGTTTCAGTCCAACTCACAAGTCTCACCTTGGACGGAAGGAACACCCACCCCGCTGACACCCACCCACCCCCCAGCACACACACACACACACACACACACACACACACACACACACACACACACACACACACACACACACACACACACACACACACACAAACACACACACACACACGCACGCACGCACGCACGCACACACACACACACACACACACACACACACACACACACACACACACACACACATATTGATAACTAAGCCTCTCTTCCCTTCCCCTGTTCTGTTCTGAAGAAACACTGGCCGCTGCGGACGGAAGCTGATAACAGCCAATCAGGAGCTGGGCAGCCAGAGGGGGGTTACGCAACGGCTTGCCGTGTCCCGAGAAGTTTGGCACGGCGCTAGGAACAGACTGTTCAACTTGGGCCTTAATTGTATTGTATTGTTCTCGAGCCAGCGCGAAGGGCCAAAGGGAAAGCCCGGTTCAAGGCACGCTCGTTAACCTCTGCGCCTCCACCTTCACTTCAAAACAGATAGAGAGAGGGAGGGGCGGAGGTGAAGCTCCTCCCTCATTGAGCCATATTGACGCTGGAGTGGACACTTTTATCCATAACTATAAATCTAAACATTTTCTAATTCTCAAAAATGAAAAACATTTTATCAGTGCATGTGTTCCTTGGGTGTTGACCCCATGGTTTTGAGACCAATTAAACACCAGTGTTTTTATGACAAAAAAAAAGCTCCTGGAGCTCAATGCTCAGGTAGTAGAACAAGGTGCCACGCCACCAAGACAGTGGGGCACTTTTATCACCAAACACAGGTGCTTAGAATAATGGTCACAAATCAGCAAAGTGGTCAGCACGGCACAACTACGAGCTTGACCCCCTCTCCTGGTCTATTCCTCCTCGTCAGCAAGTCTCGGAAGGCAGAGGGTTCCAATATATCACTGTGGGACAGGCCCCTGTCAGCTGTTAGCTGACGCTAATCGGACATGACATGTTGACTTTCTCTGGCACTGACAACTGGCAAAATAATTTGGGCAACGCTAATGCACAGTGACAAGCTATACTGTCTGCCGAGACCACTCAAGCTACGGACCTGTCAGGCCCAGGCACTTGGCATGCAACAGCGACCGTAGCAATAAAACAAATAAATCAACCGTTACTGCCAAGGAGGATAAAAAGGGGAAGGTGTGTGGGGTACTAACTTGGCAAAATGGTCTTGTATCGGTTCTTGGTTCCGTGGCTGGGGATGTCCAAGTCTTTCGGATCCACAAAGTTCATGGGGATCTCCTGGAACAGTAAGACAGGTTGCGTTATAGGTGACGTTGAAGAGGAACAGATCATGACAGACCAGCAGGATTAACCAACGACTCCCCTCAAGGAGGTGAAATGAGCCAGACATGTTTGAAACGGTGCAATCCGGCAAACTACCACACGTCCGAATGACTCACGACTTACAGATCATTACCCACAGTCATCACGCACACACACAGACTAAAAAATGGAACGGACTGTCAATGTGTCACGTTTCGCTACGGGGTGTGTGCTGTGCTGAGAAGTAGACATGTCACTGAGAGGTGGTGTGAGGCTCCTGACGGGGGTGGGTGACAGGGGGTGGGTGACAGGGGGTGGGTGACAGGGGGTGGGTGAAGGGCAAAAACATCGATCTGATGTGAGAGGCAGAGGTGGAGAAATGTCTGGCAGGAGGAGTAAAAACAACTGCTGGATTCTTATGCTCAACATGTACTGATCATAATGTCTGATCATAATGTGCTGTTGTACCTGTACTTCCTAGAACAACACCTCTTCCAATCTATCTTCTGAGACGAGATTTGCATGGAGTGTGTGTGTGTGTGTGTGTGTGTGTGTGTGTGTGTGTGTGTGTGTGTGTGTGTGTGTGTGTGTTTTAGGTGACTAACACATCTCCAATCGTATGCACATGTCTGTACACATATTTGTGTTGTGTATATGTGCATTTGTGTACACACACATGCATGTGTGTGAGTGCGTGTGAGTGAATATGTGTGTGGGCATGTGTGCTCCAAAGTGTGTGTGTGTGTGTGTGTGTGTGTGTGTGACTCACAGCGAACTCGGCGTGCAGCACGGGCATGTTGAGCACAGTGTTGCGGAGCTGCGGGCGCGTGAGCGTGCGTCCGGCCGACTGCAGGTACTCCTGGGCGGCGCTCTCGCGGGGCGTGTTCACGCCACAGTTGAGCGGCTCCACCGCGCCCAGGGAGCTCATGTCCAACACCAGGGACACGTTGGAGCCTCTCCTGCAACCACAAGCACACACACAACACAAGCACACACACAACACAAGCACACACACAACACAAGCACACACACACAACACAAGCACACACACAACACAAGCACACACACAACACAAGCACACACAACACAAGCACACACACAACACAAGCACACACAACACAAGCACACACACAACACAAGCACACACAACACAAGCACACACACAACACAAGCACACACACAACACAAGCACACACACAACACAAGCACACACACAACACAAGCACACACAACACAAGCACGAGCCATGAGATCCAGTCACGTCAATTCAAATCGTGTGAGCACAACCCATAAACACAAGTCTGATTTACAGCTGGTCTTGGACAAGCTATCTGTGGGTAAAAAAAATACACAAAGATCATTGAAAACAAAGCCTGCCGTGCTGAAATGGGACAGTTTTTAAGAATTAACAATTGAAATGTATCTTTGATTAGTTCACAGTCTATATTGTTCATGAACATTAGAAGAAAAAACTATTCAAGCCATAAGCAAATTTACTGTGAACTTCAATATCAAAGTGGTAGTTGAAAACAGCAACATTTAGGACTTTTCCTATGATATATTTATTCATATAACCCTAACAGAAACTGCCCTAGGCAGTTTTTCTCACTGGTTTTCGGAATAACCTAAAGAAGAACAATATAGTGACATTTAATTTTAGATTTCGCTACATTTACAAAGATCAGAGTTTAATCATGAAAAGAGCTCAATCCAGGACCTCATCAGGGAGACCAAACTGTGTCCCCTTCAGCTGTCAGACAGGGGTCAAGCGACTTTGCACGTCCACAGGACAAGACTTCCAGGGTTGTTTTGTCAGCCTCAATCTGCAGTTTTTAAACATGACTGTCTATGTTGGTTCAGGTCCGTGCTACAATAACTCCACCCAAACCCACCGTCTGTCTGAAACAAACTCGCCACCCGTGCACAATGCGCTCGATATCAATGCTATAGAATGTTCAAGTCCCACTGCTGTGAACGTGCAATGAACATTATCACTAAAACTCAGTCAGCAAAGGCCATTTTTTTCTCGTTATGAGGAGCAAATATTTACTGGATTTTAATCCGAGACTGTGTTGGGAGGAATTAATTTCCTGTTCCGAATCCATGCCTGCAGGCCATTTTGATCAACCCCCCACCCACCCACCAAAACACACACACACACACACACACACACACACACACACAGACACATACACACACTCCACCTGCCACTCCGTTTCAGTCTGGACCACAAGAAACCTATCCCTTCAGCAGACGAAGGATACAAGCCAGTCATAACTGGCGTGAACCAATCAGGGGCCTGTCCCGAATCATCATCCTCTCGCAATCAGTGGCGAGGCACGGCAGGAAGTCAGCCATATCCTGCACAGGAAGTCAGCTGACACATCCCTGGTCCCGCCTTTCCCTTTTTGTCTGGCTCTGCATTAGGGGGGCTTTGGAGCTGAGAGATAACAGGACCGTCTGCAGGACGCTGCAGGACAAGTCCTCCGAGAGGTACCGGTCACCCCATAGAACATCTCTGAATGTTGCCAGACAGATAGCAAATTGCCAGATTATTCAGGGACAGCTGATGCCCCCGCCAGACAGCGGAACATGATGTCCTCCTCATGTTTACTTTTGGGCAGTTCTCTCTCAGTCACGCATTTATTTGATTTATTCTGACTAAGTGAGCCAGAGAACACATAATGGGTGGATAATCATGACATTGTGAGGAGAATCATAAATCAGTCTTGTTTAGAGTTGGGCTAAAAGGCACTGAAATCTCTGTGTGCTCAGGAGACTCAGGCACAGCGTCTCCAGCCAACAATAAAATCAACTTTGTTACTTCGATTCTAATGACAAGAAACTTAGTTGCGTTCAACCAACACTCTTTGTGCTTTGTGGCTAAATCCCCAAGCTATTGTGGCGCAGGTTGAAAAGAGGCGTTTCTGACTGCGGACCAGTGAAGTTGGTTTAGCGCTAAGTGACTGCGCTACGCCACCTCCCTCCTTGGTCCTGGCTTCAGTAGCCACTGTCCCCCGGTGACTTCAGAAGCCTCCATTGTGCCTTGGCCAACCATTTTTTTTTCATAAGAACATTGTAGATCATCTCTTCCTGTGTTCCCACCCCTAACCCCACCAACCACCACACACACACACACATACACACACACACACACACACACACACACATACACACTCGCCCACCAAACACACAAACACACACACACACACACACACACACACACCTCCCTCCCTCTGGTAAACACTGAGATGATTGTTGGACATCCCTCCACTGTTGACACGGGAGCGCAAAGGCGTCCTCTCTCACCTCGAGCGAAGGCGGCCTACTCCTCGGTCCACACGTACGCTCCCTCACACACCTGCCACACTGAGCAAACACGCGGGTGTCGGGGTCACATTCCACGACCTCCATTCAAATCCAATCATCGGGCCAGGCCCCACCTCAGAATAAATTATTGTGAGATACCATGCGTTATAGTCCACGGCGACGTACACAATGTACAGAATGTAAAGTTACCCGGTCACTGGATATCCATGATGGATAACCAACAGGGTGAGGAGTGCCAAGTATATTGTTTAATGAGGAAACAAAACGTAATGATTTTTCTATCCATTTAAGATACTTCAGCAGTGAAGGAAGGATATACTTATCACCAGTAGCTGAACAGCAAACCAAACATTGACCCTTGATAAACTTACAGTCCAGTCCCACGCAATGCTGTGGTGGTCAGCAGATTGTGAATGTGAAATGAGGGCACCTACTTTTGTTTACCCTGCGGCCAAAGGAAGGCAGAGAGGCCTTTGACGTTACCAACTCTGCCTTCACGGGGTTCATTGTGTAGTTGGACCACCAGAGGGCGATGTTTCATAATATTGTTTCCTTTGTTTTGCACATGACAAACTAAAATGAGTCACATTTTACTAAACTGAAAAATCTTTCTTCACAGAAATCCTCAACCGGTGCTTTCCAGAAATACAAAATGTTTAGGATTGCGTTATTTCTGATGTCTCATATTATTTCCCAACCCTCCCATTCACCAGATTTTCTCTGGCAGGCCTGGCACCATTAGGAGTCAAGAGGGAGCTCAGTTGCCCCTTCAGTTATATGTTCTGCCCCCAGTTAAAATTCAAAATTCATGAAAAAATGTCAGTTAAAATGGTATGTATCCTATAAGAATACAACAAAAATAAAAACAACAAAATATTGAGATAAAAGTATCATAAAGATGGCAGTTTGAAATATTGTTCCCCATAAAATATCTTCCCATCTTACCCAGTTTGTTTTTCCACTGCCCAAGCAGAATTTAAACATGCTTCTGACACACAACACTGTTATGTCAGAACCAGACGCTTATTATCTTAGTTGTGCATTGTCAAAAGATGTATTAGATTTGAACCTCACAACATAGCTGTATTTTCTTTTAAGTGAAAACAGCTAATTAAACCTTATTAGCTTGCTAAATACCTAACATAGCCACAAAAACACCTCAGGCGCTAAGAATGGATAACATGCCCCAACATGTCCCAACTGCAACTTTAGCTCCACTAGTGACAGAAGCCAATCAGGTCAGACTGGGTCTGCCTCTACGATTTTATGTTTTATTTAATCATTCTGACATTGCTGTCTGTCAGTGGTTAGAATCATTCATAAATCGAGCAAATGATTGAATTTCATTATACCTACCAACAGACCAATTTTAGTTAGTGACCTGGTAATCTGCTAACCTGGCCCTAGCCAGATGAATGTCGTTCCGCTTAGCTCCGCCTAGCTTCACTCACATCCATCTGGAACCTCTTCCATTGAGAGTGATTTCTCCAACCAACTTTATGGTTTAGCCAATCAGGACGCAGGGCGGGAGTTTCATAGATGTGACATAGCGTAGAAGCGACTGTGAGACTGTTATCAGCGTCACGGGTTGGCTTCGATGTGAGTGGTAAATCGTGTATAGAGTCGTTAGGCGGGCTTAACATAATGATTGATGGCAGAGTTGCAACGGTTTGGCTTGAATTCCCTGCTACTTGAAAACAAAGAAGATGGATGTTGCTGTTGGCCAACAGTGTGACACGAGTTAAGATTGTTTTAAGATGGCAAAAGTTTGAACTAGCCAACTAGCTCCGCTGGTGGGAAAACGCATGGGACTCAGCGCTGTCCTATTGCGTGCAGAGGGAATTTGAAAGACAACTGATTATCCCGCCCCTCGGACTGAGCACTGCGAACGGTGAGTGCCCAGACTCTACATTTTAATTTGGGTCTGGCTCGTCAGGCTACCTGTTTCATATTATGGCCATTAGACACAATTACATTAAAAAGATAAGGCAGGGATTGTTCGCGTCAAGACAAAACGACACTACATTGCCACATGTAGCCTCATTATTTTTAACTGCCTCCTGAGTCACTTCATCCTGGCACCAGGCCTGCTCTCAAATCTCTTATGGGATTTTCCCATAATGCCTCTCTGTATCACACATCACTGTCGACCATAAAAGCTTGCTGGCTTCAGTTCATGATGCTTTTACCTCACAGGGCAATCATGCGGATCAAGTGGATCAATCACAATCATGGAAATCTTTCTGAAAGAAAAGCTTGTGGCAGGTTTTCTTTCTCTATATGTATTAATAAAGCTCATGGTAAAACTATTGATACCAGTGAAGTTGGGAAGTGCATTAAAACGCATCCACATAGCAGCTTCAGGGACGGGACTGTAGTGTCTGGAGTGAAATTTTACAAAAAAAAAATTCTCCAAGGAAACTCCTTCCACACCCCCACACTCCATTCTCCAGAACTCACCTCTCCTGGAGACCAGCTGCAGGCTTCATCCTGAAGGGGGAGGGGCTTGATGAGAGGCAGGGTTTGACCTCGGTGGTCGGGACGCAGGGCTGGCAGATAGGTTCGTGAGCGTGACTGGAGACCGCGCTTTTGCCAACGGGCGTGGACGCCGCGGGGGCGGGGCCTACGTTGGAGATTATCTGATTGGACGGACGAGAGGCGGGGCCGGTACTTATAGGTTTAGGGACCGCCTCGGCCTGAACCATGCTGCTGCCGCTGGTGAGGTGGGCAGGGGGAGGTGGCTGGAGGGGGCGTGGGGGGGCTGAGTGGACGGGGACGGGGGCCAAGTGAACGTTGGGCGGGGGCGGCTCCTTGAACTGCCGGTCGGAATATTCAACCTTCTCCTTTAACCTGTACAGAACCTGAGACACAGAGAGGAGAGAAAGACCAAGTCCATGTTAAACGTGTATCATTCTCTGACAAATTGTTACTATACTTTACTTACACAACTACGACTGCAAGTGAATTACATAACTACTGCAAGTGACTTACACAATGCATACAATTTGTGTTGTCAAATAAAATTTAAAGAGGCCCTAAAGCAAATGCTATAATGCAAGTACCATCCACAGCTAAAGACATGACTGACCTGTGAAAGCATTACAGTGAACTCTGAGTACATTACATGACTTAAGCGGTTCTGTTTCACAACCACTTTCAAGGCCAATGACCTTTACTAAAACAAACGTAGATACAGTAGCGAGCTTTCATTTTAACTAATGCGATCTGGCCCTCTAGACCGATATCACACTCCAGTGTCTCTGTTGGCATACCTCAGAATGATGAGGGACCAAAACACGATGTGGTAATACTGCTTTGACAAGACATGCCTCAGCAACCAGCGGAGTTAGAAACCTGCCCTGGAGATTTGTCAGTGGCCTGCGCTTCATACCTGAGCTAAGGCTTTATAGTGTGGGCAAGCCAGCACAGCGATGACATGCCACTGATCTACTGAAGGGTTGAATGAGTTGTGTGAGTTTCAGCTTACTTAATTTCTTGCTTTGCCTTGGCTTTCTAATATTACTGGGCTCATGCAAAGCTCTTTGACATGAAGGTAAAGCCAAGAAGAGACCAAGGTTTTTAGAAACAGGCCCTCTGGTGGTTGATGTTATGCTTACAGTATGATAGCAATAAGTTTGAGATGGTGTGCTACAGTGGTGGTTTACTACACATTAACACAGTTAAAACTGGTTAAACTGATAAAACTGATTAAACGGATAACACACTAGTGTTGATATATCAATGATATATCTAGAAAAACGTCATCATTTTATAAACTGGTATATTTTATAAACTAATAAATCTTGTACTATCGATTTAATTCTGGCATGCACTAAATGCATTGTCAGCTCAGCTCATTTCAAATGCAGCCAAAAAGCATACTAGTAAAACAGAGAGCAGATCTGGAAAAAGTGTCATCCATATTCATTGCTGCTATTTGTTTTGGTATGAATTAACAATGCTAATTTATGAATGACTGTTTTCACACACTGTCAACAAACAAATGACATACCTGAATCAATGTACTGTAGCAAAACATTTGCATACATAAGGAAGATACAAGTCATTCAACAATTCCTCCCGAAAAGTGATATTTCTGTTGGCACCCTGTAACTGTGCCAACAAGCCAAGTCTCCGCTGTTTCTCCACACCCTCCTCACCCTCTCCACTGTGGCACTGCTAAAACAGGCCAACTGGCACGTTAAGCCTCTAAGTCCCACACACACACACACACACACACACACACACACACACACGCTCACTGCTTTTACCTAACAAGCTAATATGCTAATTTTCCTGAATAGTCCCTGTGGCCAATCCCAGCTGGCCTGAGCTGGCTTTTCTCAGGCTTTATGATGTCACTCGCCTTGGCTCTTTAGGGGGGAGACTTTTACAGCCTCCACTGATTTCCCGCCCCCTTCCACCAATCAGAGTTCAGAGATTGCAGTGGCAGAGCAGCGATCCCGAGCAGTAGCACATGATCCTCTCCCAAGCCCTGAGCTACTGAGCCTACTGAGCCTACTGCGATGGTGAGTGTCTGACAGTAGCGCACAAACCACAGGCCATGTGGAGACCCAACCTCGACACAAGACAGAGTGTCCTCTCTGAGACATCCAGTGACCAATGGTGTGCACTACTGGAGTGTAAATGTTCTCTGCTATATCCACCAGATACAAATCTGTATGTGATTAATCCCATGTAAATGCTGATAGGCTTCAGAGGCACCTCATCATCATCACAACAACAACAACAACAACAACAACAACAACAACAACATCATAAGTTAATCCATCTATCCATCTAATCCATGCTATGAACAGTACAACAACAACAAAACATTACGTTTACATAGTGCTTCATCTAGGCGCCCCAAAGAATGTTACAATGAAGGAGACCTCACTTCAACCATCACCAATATGTAGCACCCACCTGTAGCATCTAGTTCTAGCTACAAGAACCTCTCCCAAGCAAATGCCCCTCAAAGATTAAGAACACAACCACAACACATTTAACACAACACCACCACCACAACCATGACACTGTGCCACTAATACCTACATCCAGTTACTGGTGTAAGCAGTAAGAAGGGGCTTAAGACAGCCGTGATACTGGGGAGGTTAAAATAGCTCCCATTTCACAACACAACAGACCACAGTCACCCAAACAGAACTCAAGTCACTCACGTACCATCAAACAGGTGACAATGATGATGAAGATCGTGAGGAAGATGACCACTGCATAGAAGCCTTCCTTGGTCCACACATTGTCCCTCTCGTGCTGTCCCTGGAGTACATTCTTCTACAGGAGGAGGAATAAAGGGAGGGACGGAAGAGAGAGAGAGGAAAGAAAAGTTAAGGTCAACAGACAGAAAAGGGGGATGCAAAAGAAACAAGAGAAAAAAGGACATATTAGGGAGAAAAGTGAAAGAAGAGCCCCAAAAAAAGACAAAGGAAGAAGAGAAAGGAACATGTTCAAATGGTACATTCAACACATTCAAAAATTCAGCATGTCTCCCCTTGTTTTGGTTCCCATGGCAATACCACCCCCTCACCCCGATCTCTCCACCCGACACACACACACACACACACACACACACACACACACACACACACACACACACACACACACACACACACACATAAACATCCTCAAACCCACCTGTAGCAGAGCTGTCCAGTGTGCCTGAGACAGCCCAAAAAGCCAATCCAGCCAAAGACAGCCGCGGAACGCCTCGACTGTCATACACACCACTTTCTCTCTCCCTGTCTCACACACACTCCCTCTCGCACACACTCACTCACGCCCTCAAGCTAAAAGCTAAAAAATGCTACTTCCACCTGCATGTGTGTGTATGAGAGCGATGGAACGAGAGAGAGAGAGAAAGAGAGAGAGAGCAAAAGTAAGGAAGAGAAAGAGTGTGTATGCCCAGGGTGACAGCACAGCTTCTCGTCTCTCATGCTAAAGAGCCTCTGACATGCCAAACACACATACACACACACACAGCTCGCCGCCAGCGGCTCCT
>NW_027468664.1:18232890-18422890 GCF_046254945.1 Alosa pseudoharengus
TATATTTGAGTGAAACTGGCAAAAGATCATTGAGAACTAAACGTGAATTGCTCTTAAAGTGACAGTGCACCATTTATAAATTAGTTAAACAACATCAAAATAGCAGTATTTTTTAAGCAATTAATATTTGAAAACAAAATTACTTTGTAATTTTGACATTGTTAAATTGTTACTGTGGCCCTTGAGCTAAAAAGTTTGCCCACCCCTGCTTTAAAGCATTCACAAAATACTCACAGACCCATCTGCACGGCAAAAAACTGCAGATCTAAGCGTTAATAATCTTATGTATAGATTCAAATTTAAACTAAAATCTAACTGGTCTTGATAGGAAACAAAAATAGATTAGCTATCTAGTGCTTTCTGGAAGTTCATTTTGACTTAAAGTAAATGTCAGTTGCCTTGCCTTGCGAAACTTTAACTTATGTAATATGAGATACATTTTTTTACTAGATACAAGGTACATGTCTATAAAAATACCTCTTCAAGGGCATAGCTACTACTTGATGTTGTTACAGTATGTGCATATGTTGCTCTGTGCAATAATAAAGTACATCAATGTAATATCTACCAGAACTACCCTCTTCTGATGAGAATTCTTCTAGAATTCCTCAATTTTATTTGGGGAGTAACCCTTTTCGGCCTTTTGATGTCACCGTGCTGAAGAACTGTTTGGTTCTTAATTGATGTGTATAGTTCTAGTACACTGTATGTATGACCTTTTACGTAGGCCTCTTCTACACATGCAGCCACCGCTGCTTGCTGGCCAGAACTAATCTGATCTATAATGGACTTCATGAGATGACAACAGGAAGAGCGAGGTGTCTAATCAATACCCCATTCTCCTCCAGGGACTCTCATTATGTCTGAAACCCCAGGCCCAGGCCAGCCACTGTGGGCTATTAATGCTCTCTCTCTCTCTCTCTCTTTCTCTCTGTGTTTACGTGTGTGTGTGGAGGGGGTGTAGAGGGCTCTCCATGCCCTGTGCATGTGTGTATATTTGTAGAAGCAGGAATCTTCCCTCTGTACCCTCGACCAAGGGAAGAGAGAAATACATTCTTCCTTTCACTGACCTCACCAAGAACCACAATGTGTCCATCTACACCTGATGTTCAGCGGTAATGCAACATGGCATATCTCTAATGTTCAGTATAGTGGAAAATAATTCATCAGAGAAGAGAAAGATATATGATCAAAAGGGATTTGTTTTGTCGACTGCACTTGACAGAGTTAGCTGTTGAGCTTCTGCTTGTTGTGGCTTTTTTAAAGTGTTGTTCAGGTGATAAAAGGCCATGTCAGATCACAGCTAGTAGGTGTTTCTGGCTTCTAATGGATTCTCTTTGATGTGCTGTTGAGCACACATCCGCAGATTAAAAAAAGCAAAGTGCTTTAGGCATCAATCAGGGTACAAGCTATCAGTGTAATGGGCAAAATAGTGCATTAAGATTCACTCTGTGTGTGTGTCTGTGTGTGTGTGTGTGTGTGTGTGTGTGAGAGAGAAAGAGTGTGTGTGTCTGTGTGTGTGTGTGTGTGTGTGTGTGTGTGTGCCAGCCTGTGTGATGTTAGCAGAAATTAAATCCTGTATCCAGGCAACTGATACCTGCTGTGGAACTGAGGGATGTGAGGTGACTAGAGCAGAAACATTGGCAGGAAAACTTTGTGTGTGTGTGTGTGTGTGTGTGTGTCAGTGGCGTAACAAATCAATGGTGGGCCCAGGTGCGAGAGCGCTACGCGGGCCCCATTCCGACGAACTTTGGCCCAGGATGAATTAGCTCTGATACATGCAATACACATTAAGGGTGACTTCAATTGTTTATGAAAAGTGCCTGAGGCACCGAAGTAGTTTAGTAGTTACAGATTACAATTTCAAATAAAAAACACACGACTACATATCCATTACATGTGAAAACATTAAAAAATAATTTTATTAACAGCCTGCAGGCCAGGGTAAGCTAATATTACTGCATTAACATCAACTCGCATAGAATTATGGGAACACTCAATGCGCCTCTTCAACCCTCTGCTGAAACTGCAAGATTGCTTGCTTATAAACTCGCACTGCGCAGAAACAAAACTTAATGTAGCCTAACTTATTTAACCGTCCAGAAACCAAATAAAATCATTAATATGCATACAATCACCAATATGCGTGAATTAGGCCATTAGAAGAAAGCCATCTTACGAGCCTTTCGTTGTGCAAAATCGTCAACGATGTTCCCAATATTTTAATGCTCTGGCTCTCGTATTTTCAATGGACAGGATAGCTAACCTACGGAGCCTCTCCTGCCCCATGCTGCTCCTTAGGTAGGTCTTAATAAGTTTGAGTTTGGAAAAAGATCGCTTAGCTGTTGCCACAGTCACAGGCAATGTCAGAAACAACATGACTACACACTTCCCCGAATGTGGATGTTACACCATCATAATCTACCACCAGCATTTTGGCAAGTTGAAAAATAGATGACTTCTGTGAAATCTCTGCTTTAAAGCAAGACCTGAATGAGAGGAGTTGTGTTGGGAATGTCGGTGCAATGTCCCTGCTATAATGGTCTGACAAACGTCTTGCCTTTTCAAGCAGTTCATCATCACCTGCGAGTTGAAGGGTCATAGGACGTAAAGACTCAAACACATGACAAGTTTCCCGCATACTTGCAAATCTTTGGGAGAACTGACTGATTATGATGTCCAGAGTTGCATTAAATACCTGCACTTTGAAGTATCTCTCTGCATCGGTTAAGCGCTCATCTTCCGATAGAAGTGACGCTTCACTCTCCGTGCTCTAACATTCTAAAGTTCTAAAAAAAAAAAAAAAGGAGGCAGGGCGGGGGTAGCGACGGGCCCCGGGAGGTCACGGGCCCAGGTGCGACTGCACTTGCTGCACCTACTATAGTTACGCCACTGGTGTGTGTGTGTGTGTGTGTGTGTAGTGTGTGTGTGTTGGTGTGTGTGTTGGTGTCTCTCTCCTCTCTCTCTCTGTCCTTCTCTCTCTCTATGGGTCTCTACGCATGTATGCGTGTGTTTATGTGTTTGTATGTGTACACAAATGGGATGGTGTATCAGGGTAATATTAAGTACTTGTTTGCATGGGGTGGGGTGTGGGGGTAATGATAAATAGCTGTGTGGCCTGTTAGCAAGGTGCTTAATTAATGTTTACAACACAGTATTGATTCTTCAGAAATGGCCACCGAGTGTCCTATTACAACATGACTTGGTGGCCTATCTCATTTCCTTTTCTTGGTGCCGTTCTGTACGTCCTCTGTTCAAAACAACATCCTACACATTAGTACATCGTTTCCCAACCTTGGGGTCGGGACCCCATGTGGGGTCGCCTGAAATTCAAATGGGGTCACCTGAGATACTGGGTATCTTACAATTTTTTGGGGGGGCTTTTTTGCTTTTAATTGGACAGGACAGTAGAGAGTGACAGGAAGCAAGTGGGAGAGAGAGATGGGGTGGGATCGGGAAATGCCCGCAGGTCGGATTTGAACCTGGGTCCCCATGGGCACTCGGACCCGTATATGGTACGGGGTATAACCTGGGTATCTTACAATTGACCAGTAGATTACATCAATGTATACATACATTAAATAAAAATGTCCTCAGCCTGCCTCAGCCCTGTTGTCACCAGGACATGGATGCTAATATCATTAGCCTAATGTCTCACACATGCTAATGGGCTTTGCTGACCGCACTTATGCCAGTGGCACTTAACCGCAGACCCCGTCTCCACCCCCCTTTGCTGTGTGGTCACTTGACCTTCTGAACCACATTAAGGTCAGCTTCATTTTGACTTTCAGCAGGGGGTACAGGAAGGATGTTCCTAATATGGGCATAGCATAACTAGGGAAAAGGAGATGATGTAAATATATGTAAATAAACAAGTAAAACATTCATTCATAGATACTCCTACACACAGAAGGATTTGCCCATATATTTCCATCACTTAGCATTACTATTGTTTTGTATGCATTTGTTGTATGTACTTTGCAGTGTGCACAGATCTGCAGTATTTGCATCAACACTGCAAACATATTTCCATGAACACATACACACACTTGCATGTACTGTATGTACGTACACACACACACAAACACACACACACACACACACAAACACACACACGCACACACACACACACACACTCACACACACACACACAAACACACACTCACACACACACACACACACACACACACACACACACACACACACACTCACACACACACACACAAAGTGAGTAAAAAATGGTTTCTGCGTCAAATGATCGTTGCCTTGTCCCCTGTAACCTGACCAGGTCTGAGCACTTTCCTGCATGGTCAGTGTTTTTTGGAGGAAGCCTGGCCAGAGCTGCCTTACATTAAGCAGGGGCTTTTACAGTAAGCCATCACTGGGAGACCCTGAGCAACAAGGACCCCAGGCCCATAATAGTCGACCCCACATAACCAAATCCTCAATTAGCTTTTAAGTCTTTCAGGCAGGCCAGCAGAATCAGCCCTAATTGGATGACAGCAGGGCGGCCGACACCACTGCCAGCGACTGCAGCATTAGGGGAAATCCAATTTAGTGCAATCGCCCTTCCTGAGAGGGAGAGAGAGATGGAGAGAAAGAGATAGAGAGAGAGGGTGATAGACAGAAAAATGAGAGATAGAAAGAGACTGCAAAGTGCAAAGAGAAAAATATATGGTGAGAGAAAAGGAAAGTAAGAAGGATCAAGCAATTGAGAAGATCAATGGAGAACTACAGAGTGGTGTCTCTTTCGGTGAAAGAAAGGGTAGGAGTGGAGCAGCCGAAGACACCCACTGGGCTTTGATAACTGAGAATGCTCTGATAGGTCAATGTTTTTACAGAGCACAGAGCACCCTTCAACTAGAAAAAAGAAAAGGAGAATTCCCGACACACACACACACACACACACACAGAGAGAGAGAGAGAGAGAGAGACCCTATGGTACATAATGAGCCATGGCATTACACTATCAGGTCCCATCAGTGTTTAACACTAAGGGCCAGCACAACATTGACTTGTCATGATTCACTTTGTTTATCTGGGCTTCATGACCACTTTGTGAATGGCTTTTATAACAAGCTGATTATGAGGAAGAGGGCGGGCGGACACAGGCACTTTTTAAGCCCTTCACCTCCAAACTCATAGCCAGCCAGCCAGCCTGCCCGCAGCCTCAGATGACTCTGTTAAGCCCAAAGCGTCGTAGGCGCAGAAGTAAGAATGGAGCGGCTTCCAGATGAGTGGCCCGGCTCGACTGATCGCCGCTGATATGTTTGGATTTAGACAGTCGAGGGAGCCAGGCGGGAGGAGGGGGGGTGGCAGTCGGCAGGGGGTGCAGGGGCAGGGGGTATGCCCCCCTCTGGCGGGTCACGCAAAGACCGCTCGATGAGAAAACGTGAGTGGCACGGGAGGCACACGTGAGGAGACCGTGGCGAGCCAGCCGGGGGTTTATGATATATAAACACATACGGAGATGGAACAGCACACGCACTGGCATGACAGCAGCCTATAGCGTGAGAGAGCGCGCAGCGGAGCTGGCCGCGGGCTTTTGCCAGTCGCCTCTGATTGGGCTCAGATGAGCCGCACGTGCTCAGTGGATGAGAGCGAGCGTGCACGCCTGGGCTATTTCAGCTCCATTCATGCATCCTCTTTGGCTGTTTACCCGTCCCATTCACAGCTATCCATTTGCTTATTTGTTCATCCATTCATTAATCCATATAGCCATAATAACACTAAAGGTCACGGGACCTTGTGCTGTTATCCTTGTATAAACGGAACATGAATTATTTTATTATGACCACCGCGCAGTGAAGCGGCGGTGATATAGATTTAGTCAAATTTTCTTTTTTTTCTTTTTCGCATGTCCAAATTTCTGTCAAGGATTCCCGGGACACTGAAAGACCGGGGTACACGAAACTTGGTGGGCATGTAACCCCACATGGATAGCATGGAACCATCATTTTTCGTTTTGATCTGTAGCCCCCCCGCTGGACTGGACCCCCCGAAAGGAGGGTAGGGCAGACACAGTTTTCTGTGAATATCTCGAGAACCGTAGGGTTTAGAAGGACCATTTTTTTTTGTATGTTGATCTCAAGGGGCCATGTCAACCCATTCCATAACCACTCATTTCATGTATAGCGCCACCTAGTTAAACACAAAAAAGTAAAAATGAGGTGTTGTAATCGCAGGTATCTGTGACCTAACATAGTCAAAACTGCACGAAATTGGAAGTGTAGGATCATTATGACACCCTCTGAATGCACGCCAAGTTTCGTGGAATTCTGTTCATGGGGGGCCACACAATAAATTAATTTATGTTACTATACACCAACTGGCCTGTAGGTGGCCGGAGACAGTTTTCTGTGAATATCTCGAGAACCGTAGGGCCTAGGAGGTCCACCTTTTTTTTGTATGTTGGTCTTAAGGGGGCATATCAACCCATCCCATTACCACTTATTTCATGTATAGCGCCACCTAGTTAAAAATTAAAAAGCAAAGAATTAGGTGTTTTCATCACAATCTCTGGCTGACATAGTCAAAACTGTACGAAATTGAAAGTGTAGGATCATTATGACACCCTCCGAATGCATGCCAAGTTTTGTGAACTTTCGTTCATGGGGGGCCTTACAATAAAATAATTTATGTATACATTTAGTGACCGTACACCAACAAGGATTCCTGGGACACTGAAAGACCGGGGTACACAAAACTTAGTGGGCATGTAACCCCACATGGATAGCATGGAACCATCATTTTTCGTTTTGATCTGTAGCCCCCCCGCTGGACTGGACCCCCCGAAAGGAGGGTAGGGCAGACACAGTTTTCTGTGAATATCTTGAGAACCGTAGGGCCTAGGATGACTAATTTTTTCCGTATGTTTGCCTCCAGGGGTCATGTTAACCCATTCCATGTGCACACATGTGCATAAACAGATACACACGCACACACATACATTTACAGTAATCATACGTATGACACATACTCACACAGTAGACATATGTACGCATGCATGCACATGCACAAACACACATACGCAGACAAACACACAAGCACGCACACACACACACACACACACACACACACACACACACACCCACACACATAAACATAAACGTGTGCACGCACACATGCACACAATTCAAGAATTTCTCAGAATTATGAACAGGCGAGATGGGGGTGGGGTTGTATAAAATCAATTTTACATGTGAAATCTATGAACTAATCATGTTTTGGTACTTGTTGTCTAGCAGATACCAGTGAGAATTGAGTGTGGATAATGCAATTTAGTGAGACAGTTAGAATCATATAGGCCTTTCAGCATGATTTATTTTTGTGGAAAAAATGTGCTGGACTGGGCGGCGGTCATATTTTGTACCGCTCTGCGGTACATTTAGTTAATAATATTTATTAGTTTATTATGCCTATCGTCAAAGGGTTTTAAAGTGACATCATCACTGTACACAAAGCTCATCACTTTTCTCTTGCATCTGTTCATCTGTGCGATTGTGGGACTTTTATTTTGAATGGCAACATTGTCTTTTAGCTTTTGAGGTGGTGTTTATTTACTACCTCATGCGTAACCACGGTTATCGCAAAAGCGCCTCCTAAATTTGTGGATGCACATGTTGGTTGTTTCAAGGGTCATCCTTCAACTTCAGGTGTAAATATGCCAATCAGACGCAAGTCGCTTGTTTTGGAAGGTGTAACAAGATGGTCTAAACAAACTGGATACAGACAAACTATCAAAAGCAGTGTAAACCCAGTCAGTGTATCTATGCCATGCATGTCTATATATACAGTATAGAGAGAGAGGGAGAGACCTGACCCTGACTGCCCGTGTGTATAATTCATAGTGGCACACAGAGGGTTTCTCCTGGAGTAAACGATGCAGTCAGGTGTTCGCTGGGAGGGAAAGGGATGCACTCTATGAATTAAAGATGGCAGGTGCTCATCACGGGGGTGGTTTACAAAAGGATCACAGGGTTTTTAATTCTGATTGCTCTTAGTCAGATAAACACATCCATGCACGCACACAAGAGAGAGAGAGAGAGATGGAGAGAGATGGAAAGAGAGAGAGAAAGCAGGTGAGAGACTGTGAAAGAGAGAGGAGAAGAGAGAAAGCGAGAGAGTGCTGTCCTTACGTGACAGCCTTATTGTTCTGGCCACAGGCTGTGTTGTGGCTCTGGGGAGCTGTGCTGACTTAAGCCTTTTAAAATGTCAAACAAAATGTCACACTCGTTTCTCTCCTTTTCACTAAAGAAGCACCCCTCCTTCCAACCTGGGAACGCAACCAAAACAAAGCATCTCACATCTAATCTCAGACTGCTACGCTGGGGCCTTGATCCGCTAAAGCTCGGTTGCACTGCTTTAAGACCACATAGTATGCTCTCAATCAGCTGTATAGCCGCCATGGCTAAGGTTAGCAGAGGCCACCCATTCAAAGCCCCAAATGTCCCCTGGCCTCTGCATCTGACACACTGCTGTCACTGCGCTGTGGCCTCAGAGGCCATGGCCTCCGGTCACCGATCCACACCAGACACAGAGTAGCTAGAGTGACAGAGAAGGGAAGGAGAAGAGAAAGAAGGAAAGAAAGAGAAGAGAAGTGAAGAAAGGGAAGAAGAGACAAAGAGATGGGGCAGAAAGAGCGATAACAAAGGTCAGCGATAAGGACCTGTGTCCACCAATCGAGTTGTATGCGCCGACGGCGGCTATTTTCTATACAAATCCTATGAAGTTCAGCGTTTTTTTCTGCAGCGCTCAGAACGCTGAAAGTTAAAATCTGTTGAACTTTTGCTGGGCTCGTCAATGTCACTTTTCTCTCGATGACTGTAACCTAGCAACAATAAACACTTAACCTAAGCGCTCTGAAAATGAGGTTGAGGGCGCTATCAGCGCAAAAAAACGTGATTGGTAGACACGGGCCCTAATGGGCTTGATTTTCATTGATTTTCTGTTTTATGATTTATATATCAGTTATTGATTTTATGCTTTACGGGCTTATGTTATATATGACTGAGCTGATTACTGAGTGAAAGTATGTTCCTCTCTCCCTGCTCCTGCACCGGCGCGAGGGAAGTCCAGTTAAGTCCAAAGTCCAGTCTTTGGCATTCGTGGCCTTCTTCTCTTAAGACAGTCATGCTATCTCTGTGCAGCCGAGAGATTCAGGGACTGAGCCAGAGATCAGTCAGAGTCAGCTCACTCTGTCCTTGCGTAAGCTGTCAAACTGAGACGGACTCTAAGTAACAAAGATAACTAAAGAAAATGAATTTGTGTCATATGACACATCAACAGGGATAATATTTAAAATGTTGCCAGGTTAACATAAAACACAGTGACGTGTGCATACATGCATGTTAGTCTGGGTTTGTTTTTGTCTCTGAGAACATGTTTATGGGTCCAGCACGTGTCCGTGCAACTGTATCATTATTCTGCTCTAGTCCGGGAGCCGCTGGAAACAGTGAGTCAGGCTCTTACACACACACCTCATCCTCATGAAAACCCAGTGTGTGTGTGTGTGTGTGTGTGTGTGTTGGGGGGGGGGGGGGGGGGTTCCCTGGTCGCTCCTCAGCACTTCCCATGCTCTGGCTGCATGATAGCCAGAGGAGAGAGGTTTATCTGCGCATGCAGTATGCGCTGTTGCCTCCGTTCCCAGTGGATGGAGCACAAATGAAAGTGTGACTTCCCTCTGAATCCCCCGGCTCCTATGGGGAAAGCTTGTGCTACGCTAACACATGTCAGGACCACTGGGCTCGTACAGCGGTAGTGACATGAAGGGAGACCACACCGATGCTACAATTTAACAATAAAGGTTTATTAAATAAATAAAGGAAAATCAGTGAATGTAATGATTAACAAAATGTGTAGTGTTCATCAGTATATGAAGGGTAGTGTAAGCAAAAGGTATGTGCGGAGCGAGACTGTAGCCAGCCGCGCAGACGGACGGCCGGAACAGGAGAGAGAGAGTGAGCAGACAGGAAGGCCTCTTTTAATAGGCCTCGTAGCCATCAATTACTCTGCACGGCCAGGTAACAGCTCCACCTGTAGGTCTGGGACAGACAGACAGACAGCAGCCATAAGACAGACAGACAAAAGGGCGGGCCGCACCACAGCACGGCAAAGCCGGGCGTGACACACAGGAGCAGCAGCTTTCTATTAGCTTTCCTGGAGGCTGACACAGGCAGAGAGGTGCTCTTACGAATCCCCCGTTCCCTCCTCCTCCTCCTCCTCCTCCCCCTCCTCCTCCCTGCACCCAGCGCTGGTGTGGGATCTCCCTGACCCGACCCCGTCTCTCAACTCAACCGCCTTCACGTGGCTCGCTGTCGCCACCTAGTGGAGCACAGCACCCCCGTCACACCTGCAGAACCCCACATGAACGTTGATGCCAAGATGTGTTGACGCTGAGAGGAAGTATGTGTGTGTATGTGTGTGTGTGTGTGTGTGTGTGTGTGTGTGTGTGTGTTTGTGTGTGAAGGGGGGTGCGCATGCTTCTGTAGCTCCTCCTGAAGTTTTGCGTGGGCGCGGCGCTGATCCGGCGCGTTTATGAGAAGGGTCCCGGAGAGGCAAGCTGAGTGCTCCTTCAAGAACTCGCTTTAATCTCCCCATCGGCTCCACATCCAAAGCCACTGCCGCCTCCTCCCACATAACCAGGATTAGACAGGCCATTAATTCAGCTCTGCACACCTCCAGAGGCACTTTCATTTTCTCTTTCTATCTATCCATTCATCTCTCTCTATCTCTAACTCCCTCCCTGCCATTCCGGTATTCTCTTTCTTTATCTGCATAATACTGTTCTTTCCACCAATCAGAAAGTAGAAGGATTTTCAAAATATTAATAGAATGAATAGTTGGTTTTGTGAATCTTTTTCTCCCACCATCTTCTCGTTTCTCCATCTCATTGACTAACTCTTCTTACACTCCCTCTCTCTCTCCCTCTCTTTCTCTCTCACTCTCCAACTGACAAATACAGGTTGCAAAGAGAAGCAGCACAAACTAAAAATATGTTCATACTGAACAAAAGAACGCCTTAATGAATGAAACATGAATGAATCAGATCTAGCTGCAACATTTCCACAGCCTTGCGTTGGCACTGGCAGCTTCCAGCACCACCCAACACAAAACGCTCCTCTGCGTAGGAGAACTTAAGAAACGACAGCATCGGATCACTGAAGGGCACAAATTGTGTCCTTTCACTGAACATGACCTCCACCATTTTACCTCCTCCAGCGCCCCCCCACCATCCTGCACCCGCCCACCCCCCCACCCCCGGCAAGACGCATGGGTTGGCAGACGGTTGGAATGCGTGGATCTTGGTCGATGCCCATTGATTCTATGCTGTAATCCAGTCCCCGTCTGGCTGAATAATTCAGGACAGGAGTCGACCATCGGGGCTGTGAGAGACCCGAGAACAACAACCAAGAGTCACGAGGCTCTGCATCCTCTCAGTGATGAGGACAAAAACACATTCTCAGAAAATAGACACACGTGCATCTGTGCACACGGAAACTGCCTAATGCAAATTTTACACACAGATTAGATATATACATACATAGAGAGACATACACACATACACGCACACACATATACACACGTTACTCTTGCACATATAGTATGCATACAAATTGATAGAAGCGAACATCAACACGTACACAGACATGTGCAAAACGTAGAGACACTTGCAAACACAGGCACGCTAGTAAACAGTTTGTCTTCTTCTGTTAAATATATTCATACAGGGAAGTTGTACATGACACACATAGGAATACATCCACATGCACTCTGCACACACACACACACACACACACACACACACACACACACACACACACACACACACACACACACACCACACACACACCACACACACACACACACACACACACACACACACACACACACACACAAACCGCAGATGTGGCTTGCTATGTCCCTGCAGCAGGAGCAGGAGACACATGCAGACCACAAACGCTCCCGTGCACCATCTGTGAGGTTACACAACCACTGAAACACCTAAGGAGCCACCGGAGGTGACGGTCAACCCCACTTTCTCTCTCTCTATCTTTTTCTCTCTCTCTCTCTCTCTCGCTTGCTCTTCCCCTTCATCTCTCGCTCTCTCTGTCTCTGTGCTTTGGCTCTTCTCCATGATCTCTCTCTCTCTCTCTCTCTCTTTCCATTTTGTGTCTCCATCTCTCTTCCACTCTTTCACAAACCTCTCAGATTCCATTACAGCCATAGCCGTGACAATGCATGGCCCGTGGCAAACTGGTCATGTGACATTCAGCTTGGCGGGCATACAGAAGCCTCGCTTTCATGCCCATCCAACCCTCTCCACCCCCCCCCCCCACACACACACACATACTAACACACCCTTCTACCTTTCATCCTCCTGTATCCTGAGCGAAAATGCACAGTGCGGCTATTTCTGGCAGATTCCCTGAAATACTGTGACTGCTGTCATACGGATTTGTAGCGGAACAGCCTAGGGGTTGCTTTCGCTATTTTCCGAAAAGAGAGGAGAGAATCACATCCGTGGCATTCAATGCGCCTCTACAAAATGCGCCACTATAAAAGCTGAGAGAGAATCAACATTTCTCCATCAAACACGCAGCTTTAGGCTCTAAAGAAGGGCAATGCCACTTATGACATCATCCAAGTTACTTATCTACACATTATTTATCCTGAGGCCATCAAAAGCATGATGCCCAAAAAGGACTTCATTGCAATTCATGCACTGAAGCACTCAGACTTAACTCAGTATCAAGTTATTTTACCGTCATTTCCATGTGATACACACATAGAGAAAAGCCTTATGTACAATAATTCTGTCCTTTACCAGTGTGCAACACATACATTAGTATTAAATAGTACATTTTTGTAAGTTGAACCATAACATAAATTCCAGCAAAACTAAAACGGATTGTTCTCTCTCAGTTCATCTTTTCATGTGGTATACTATACAGTACATGAAGACCATATGCATTGTCCATATATTCATGTCCTTCCATTGCAAGGTCTCACAATTGCATGCTATTTTAGGTGTCATCAAAACACATCACAGAAAATCTCTTCTTAAGCTTTTAGACCATTACAACACCTGGCTATATCATCATTGTAAAATGACAATTTCAGTAATGTACCATCACTAGCACATTTCAGTATGTGTGTGTGTGTGTGTCAGGTCCTGTTGAAAGGGAATGTGTTTTTCTTCCCACTGGCCTCTCCCAGACACAAAGAGATGGAGGCGCATACACACACACGCACACACACAAACACAAACACACACACACTTACACACACACCTGTCATTGTCTCCATCCCATTCTTAATGCTGTGCAATAAAAAACAAAACAATCTCCTGGTCTTCCTGTGCACATTAGAGTGGCGTGGCATTAAGCCGCGTGCCCAGAGCCTCGCCACGGACGCATCTGCCACTGCAGGGAGCCTGCCCACCACGAAGCCTCTGAATAAATCATGGATGGAGACAGTGGAGGGGTAAGAGAGAGGCGGTGGGGGTGGGGGGGAGATACTGGTTGGTGGGTGGGGTGGCATCTGAGAGCAAGTGTGGCAGAACGGCACTGTCACCATGGCTTGCGGCAAAAACGGGTGATTTGGGCGAAGCGTTCTGCTGCGCTGCATGGGTGTGTGTGTGTGTGTGTGTGTGTGTGTGTGTGTGTGTGTGTGTGTGTGTGTGTGTGTGTGTGTGTGTGTGTGTGTGGTGCTGGGTGGGGGGTGGAGAGATGAAGGCTATGGAAAATCCTCACTTGTGATTGCCACCACTCTCTCAATAGGGGAGAGAGATCAGAGTGCTTATTTATAACAAATTGTCAGGCTGCCACTGCCTCTGAGACCAGACTCGCGGAGGCGTATAATACAACGAATAAAATAATTTTATTCTGGCAATTACTGCTCTGAAAATCAATATCTATCTATTTATATACAACACTGAAATATTTGGCCAGTTCAAGTCCTATTGGATTTGCAGACACACATTGAAACCTGAGCTCTAAAAGATGAATCTCCGTTCCTCACTTATCTTTTCTCTTGTTCTCCTCCCATTGTTTCCCTTTCTCCTTCTCTTTTCTTTCTCTCTCTCTTCTCTCCTTCTCTTCTCCACTCCTCTCCTGTTCTCCTCTCACTGTTTCCCCTGCTCTCTCTCTCTTCTCTCCCTCTCTTCTCTTCTCCTCTCCTCTCCTCTCCTCTCCAGCTCTCCTCGGCACTCGCTGTCTCCTTGCCCCCCCCCCCTCCTCAAAAGTAATTATGAGGTGCTGGTCATTCCGAGTGGAGCGCTGTATTTATAGGTGTGTCTGTTCCTCGTAACAGCACCGGAGAACACACTGCCCAGGCCTCAGCAGCTGACACGTCCTTGGCTCTGGACAGGATGGTCTGTTTGCTCTGCTGTTCTGTCTGCTGTCATAAGGAAATAACACAGCACTTGTCTCTTGCACTTAAAAGAACCCTTTACCGGTGGGAAAGGTACTCCTCAAGGACATCTTAACGGGTGAGAACTGTCATCAAACCGATATATGACCCTAGGAATTGTAGAACAACTGTCACTCAGGATTGTTGAGCAAAAACTGTCAAGGTTATTAAACAAAGACTTGCTGAAAGGCCATGAAAGTTTCTAGACTGACACGCCCCACCCCACTCCACCCGATCCCCCACCCCCATACACATTTCCAAAAATGCTTTTGTCAACCCTAACACCGGTTTGATCAAGCAATGTGGGCAAAAAGCAAACAAGCAAGCAAGCAAGGAAGTCATTATCCTCTCTCCGCTAATGGCTCCTGGACAGAATATTAAAACATAGGGGGCAATGAGAGTGATGGGTGATGGCCAGAGAGAACATGATCATTACAGAAGACTAATCACCGGTAATCTCACTCCCACTCTCATTCTCGCTTCGCTTCGCTCGCTCACTCCACCAGCAGACAGACACAACCTCGCTGTCTGAGAGAGAAAGAGCTCCTCTAAAAAAACAAAAAAACAAAAAAAAAAAAAACCCTGGCTTGATGAAAATAGAGCTTCAAAAGCACAGTATGTACCGAGAGCTTAATGAAAAGAAAATGAATGAGCTTCAGAGGATGCATGTGTGTGTGTACCTGCGCCTTGTGTTGACTGAACATTCAGGCCTGACTGAGCAGGGGGACATTTGTGTTTGCTCAAGGGAAATAGCCTGAAAGCTCTGGGGGCTGTGATTGAGTGGAGGGTAACTCGTGGGGGTGCCCACCCAGCATCAGGGTGTATGGAAGGATACGGCTCACTACTGGCCCACTTCTGGTCCACATCTGGCCCACATCTGGCATGGTTCTGGCAGTGACAGCACACCAAATGAACTTCAGAGTTAGTAACTCTCTGGACTCTGGATTTGAACCTCAGCTATGTAATACATTTGGGTGTAACAGGGACTATCACACTCACTGTCTGTGTTTCGCTCTCACTATCTCTCTCTCTCTCTCTCTCTCTCAATTCTCTCTCTCTCAGCATTTACTGTACTCTTGTGCAACTTTCTCTATAGCTTTTCATTCTACCTTTCTACCTTTTTACCTGCTTTATCCTGTGTCCACACCTTTATCTCTTCTCTCTTTTCAATCTTTCTCTGTGTCTGCTTAGCCAAGCAGGGTTGGAGGTGTGGTAGTGATGTTTGTGTGTGTGTGCGTATGTGTGTGTGTTTGAGTATGTATGTGTTTGTGTGTGTGTGTGTGTGTGTGTGTGTGTGTGTGTGTGTGTGTGTGTGTGTGTGTGTGTGTGTGTGTGTGTGTGCAAAGGGATTCATGCCTCCTGCTTAATGGTCCTCTTCCACCTGCGCAGTTCGGCCTGCTGGTGCGTGATAATCCCCCCCCTTCATTTCCTGTGCCTGGTAATGAGAGCGCTATCCCTAGCCACCGTCACTCCCACCTCCATCACCACCAACCACTCCTCGGCCAGGCCAAACATGCCAAGCATGTGACGCCAGCAGGCTACGGTACCCCTCTCACCTCTCAGCCATTCCATGCGGGCACCAGGGCACACCCTTTTTGGACAGCCGTCCAGAGGCTGACGTAGATCAAAGACCTGAGAGAGACAAGAGGAGCTACACTGTGTACTCAGAGTATCCAATCACTTTCCTGGCTGTTCTATCTCATTTACAACATCTAGGGCTATCCGTCTGTCTTTTTTACATGGCCAACAATTATGCACCAGGCTGAAGGTTATCTAATTATCTTTGCGCAAGACCAAGGGTTATCTACTATCTGTGTGCTCTGAAATGATCGTAGGTTATCTCCAACTTCCCAGAATGTGACCTCTCCCCACTCTACAGCACAGAGTCGTGGAAGCATAAACAAGCCGGTTCATGGTGATCCGCTCTGCCAGAACTTGGCAGAATCGAAATGTGAGCCACGCGCTGCCAAGCGATGCCTGTCCGAGGATCGATGGGACAGCAGCGTCTGCGTACGCACTGAAGGGTTATCAAATGTCCTGCTTGGCAGCTCCATAGGGGCAGCCTCATGCCAGAAGGGATAACTGACCCCCTCTATCAGCTGTCTATTGGTGAAGGATGGCGAGGCCACAGCAGGCCTCTCTTGCTAAGGGCTTTGTAGCAGAAAATAAACTTTTGGTGGTTTCAAAGCAAAAACATCCTTTGTGGCTTACAGTTTTGCTATATACTGTAGCTGGTAGCTAAACAAGCCCCCTTAACATGTTTCAGTGGAGAAGATAACTGTCGTTGTTTACTATCTAACAACAGCTATAGTGAAATAGTCTCTACCAGGACTCACCTAGGCTCTAAACTGCATCTAAAGTTTCAACAGCTGTAAAATATACACAATGTTCCCAAGTGTATGTAAGCATGTGTGTGTCAGTGATTTGCCATTATGCAGACATCCAGACATAATAATCAGCTATATTAGGGAATACACTTATACTGTCTGCAATTTGGAAGTAATAGTTTAAGTGAAATGATCAACAATGCTTGCATCAGATGGTGAGTGGTCTGCAGTGTTTGTAAATGTTAATAATAATATTTTTGTCTAGACTCAAAACCCCCTTCACTCTCTAGCACCCTTGAGGATTGAGTCTAATTCCAAGATAGACAAAGAAAATTGACTCTCCACAATAGCATCTTTTATAACTACTAAAATACAACTTACTGTGTTGAATAGGTTGATATTTCTAAGAAACACACAGTGAATGTATGTTAAAAATGTTATTGTTTGAGTATATTTGTTTGAGAGAGGGGGTAGTTATCTGTGTGTATGTCAGAAAGAGACAGGCAGAGAGAGAAAAACACAGTGAATCAATGCGTTATTGATTACCTCCTCAAATAACATGACCAAAATAATCTCTCTGCCCTTCCAAACAAAGAGTACAGAGACAGAGAGAGACAGTTAGGGAGCAATATAGTTGAAATAAGTAGAACGCTAAAGCGGTATACTCTCTAGGAAAGAGAGAATGCATGGACATACATTTAAAGGAATGGAGAGAATGCATGGACAGAAAGAGAAGTGCTAGACAAATTATTGAAATATATATAGATAGAGAGATAGATAGATAGATAGATAGATAGATAGCCCCCTACCATCTTCATCATGATATCGACGTGTGACTTTAATAACACGATTCATCAGCAATTCCTGTCTATGTCTATGCAGAGGCCTAGCCCCATGGAATTGGGGTGTATCTCATTTCTTTGTGGAGAAAATGCCTGGAAACCCAGAAGAGTGGGCTAGGTCAATGGCATCGATATTTTAATGGGGCAACAGTAGATCTTGGAACGCGTCCAGACTCTTAATCAACCCCTTTTACTCTGACCTTGCAGTGAAGAATTACTCGTCTGACAAGTGGGCTACTCCCATCGCTGGACGCGCCCCAGACTTTTCGCTTTAAAAGAGGAAAACGAATGAGCCCGTTCAAAGAAATGGCTACCTGGGTGTAAGAAGAGGCTCTTCTACTGGGAATTTAGTCTAGTGAGTCTAGTGCTGTAGTAAAGCTTTTTGTCATTTACAGCACATTATTTTGAACAGCCATTAATATAGACCAGGATCTGTTAAGCACTCAATTAAATTAGATTAGAAAAAACAATGGCAACGCTGACTTTGAAAGCCAGACTTACAAAAGTATAATTGGCAAATTGGCTGTGTTACTATATGCATTAGCATTTCAGATCCATCATAAATCGTTTAAATGAGGACAGGGATGTCACTTGTCTCTTTTTTCATGTCTAGATGTTAGATGGGACACTAGAGTGTGTGTGTCTGCCTGTGTGTGCATGTGCGTGCATGTCTGCATGTGCTTGTGTGTGTGTGCATGTGAGCGCATGTGCACGTGCGTGCGTGTGCGCGCGCGCGCGTGTGTGTGTGTGTGAGAGAGTGTGAGCGTGTGTGTTTTGTGTTTGGTGTGTGTGTGTGAGTGTGTGTGTGTGTGTGCATACATGAGTGTGTGTGTGTGTGTGTGTGTGTGCGTGGTTGTAGAAATGTACAACCTACCCTCCTTTTGGGGGGGGTCCGGTGTGGCGGGTGGGTGACGGATCAAAACGAAAATCAATGGTCCCGTGTCATCCTTGTGGGGCTAGATGCCCACCAAGTTTGGTGCAGCCCGGTCTTTCAGTGTCCCGGGAATTGTTGACAGAAAAAAAAAACTAGCTATGCTAGCAGCGGTCATCATAAGGGGAAATGAGATTAGTTTCAAAGTAGAAATATTCGATTTTACACCATACTAATCTCCCATAATATGGCCAAAGTACCCTTATAATGCCTGTTCAATGCATATTGTGATTGCAATGTTCTGGCTGTGATATGGGAGCAGACATCATTTGGCTCCATCCGCTCCATCTGTTAAGCGTGTGCCAGACCAAAATAATCTTTGTCTGGTTTCCAAGACCAAAGGATTCAATGCATGGTAGTGGATGCAAAGATTCAAAATATACTGAATGAGTATTTCTCTGTTGTGCAAATGGAGTGTGAATGAAAGGTTGAAGCTCTGGTCTTTGTGTCATTCCAAATCAATTTAAAATTGTGATTGTTTTCCTTTATTGATCGATGAGTCCACTCCCCGGAGCAACAGACCTCTCCGCTGCTCCATATCTACAGCTGTGACTAACACGGGAGTGACAGCTGCAAAGCCTATCACGCAAACACTGATTTAAAACTGTGTCATCCATCTCACGGAGGACGTTTGATCAATCTGAGTGATCGATGCAATTTACGTAAAAGTTCATTCACTTCAATCGGAGATATGTAATTTTTGAATGGTGGTTTGCAGCCAAGTAATGAGGAAAGCTCCGGGTGACCAGCAAAGAGGGAAGAATCGCAGCGTGACCCCAGCGTTGGGTTCACCAAGAACCCTGCGAGGCCAGTGGCACTCCGGGCTGATGAAAAAGCCCTCCAATTAGTCCCTCTTAGGGGTCATGCATTTTTAAACACAGCCAAAGCAGGCTGGGGCCAGACCAGCAGAGATCTGCGACTCTAATTTGCCACATCACATTTCTCCTCATTACCCAGACCGATGATTCATTGCTCTCTCTCTCTCTTGCTGATATTCTTCTCCTTTTCACTATTTTCATAATGTTTGCACATTAGTGGGTGGGCTGTATGAATCGTCTTTGTCTGTCTGCCCATTCTCCCGAGTCCGGTGGGAGGTTGCCTGGCAAACGCACAAGACAAATAGGGGCCGGAAGCATGTAAACACTTATGCTGTGCTCTGCAATTAGGCGGAGAAGCGGGGAGGCTACAGTAAAACGAGGCCACTCGAACAGCAGCGGTGATCGATGCCGCTTAACAAATGACCTGTGCGGTCAGATTTAAGTGTGCTTGGCAACCGGTGACTGTGCACTGTAGAAGCACATGAAGATATAAACACAGTTCACCTACTTCTCCCTGGTAACAATTACGGAGTCGTTGAAAGCTTTGCGTACAGTACATCTAATGAATTTCACTCATTGATTAATAAACTTGTAATCCAATGAGCCTGAATGTGTTGGTAATGCTATGAAACCACAAAAGGAGAAGAAGAACAATCATGTAGACACAAGCATACAGGCACAAACAGATTGTGAGGGATTAAAAGGCCTTTTTTCCAAAGAAAATTAAATTAGCATGTATAAAAAATATATCAAATGAATTGTGCTTTTTTAGAGAAAAGACACATTTTTATTTGTAAACATCCTGATCTCAGGTCAGAGAAAGTCATCCTTAGAACGGGCGGGTTCTACGGGGTCCAATAAAACGGATCCTCTTGGGACATGACTGCAAGACGGCTCTTAAGAGGACGGCATTTTTCCTCCCTCGGGCCAATCAGCGGATGAGAGTGTTCCTTCCGCGGCTTGAGTGCTCTGAGATGACGGGTTCTCCTCGACAGGCTAGGGATTGATTTTTCAACACTTTCAAAGCCAACGCGGGGCACCTTCCAAACCTTCTCAACAGGTGCATTAACCTAATTGTCTGCACCGGGAGACTGGGAGGTGAGTGGGTGCAGTCTGCCCACATGCACACACACACACACACACACAATGTCTCTCTCTCTATTACACACACACACACACACACACACACATACACACACACACAGATGTGATGTACACAACTTTACACACCCACCACCCACACACAGTGTGCACTAACAGATATATAAAACAGTAGCAAGGAAGAGATAAATTGTTGCACAATAGACGTACAAAGACACAGCCCTACAATTATAGAAACAAATGAACATATACAGAGAGAGAGAGATTACTAAAAAAAAAGTGATGAGGACACAAAAAAATGCTTTAAGAGATATCTGACAGATATTTGCCTCTGTCTGATAGATAAATTATACCACTGTATTGCATACAGAATATGGCTTAAGATACTTGTCTCTGTCTGATAATGTATGGTAATGTATGTCTCTATGACGCATCATGTAACCCTTTCCAGTGAGTGACAAAGCTGCCTCCGCCTTCAGTACACAGCACGGGCCCAGGCAGATGGACAACTGAGCAGTGCTGGCCCAGGTCTGGCAAGAACCCGTTCCAGAATCAGAAGCCTGGATGCTCAATGTGAAACTCAAGGGCAGACCTGCTGCTTATCTGCCAGTTACATAACAGTCAGCAGGAGGGACATTTGTCAACATTCCCATCATGCAATATGCTTTCCTCCGACTGCCACCGACACCAGAAGAAATTAAAAAGAAGAAGAATGAGATTTGGGCCTTTGAATGAGATCTAGCAAAGAAAGATGACTGTGCAGTTGATAATGGCACCACACCCTAGAGGGTATATGTGAAGACTACATGTGAAGACTACATGTGAAGGCTGCATGTGAAGGCTACATGTGAAGGCTACATGTGATGGATACATGTGAAGGCTACATGTGACTACCTTGTGAACTCTGTTTTGATAATGTGATTGATCATCTCTAAGATATTAAACTGCTGAAAAGCCATCAGTCTTCTGCCACGCACTTAGGAACGACGTGTATCTGTCAGACATAAAGGTCCATGCTCCCTTAGGTGCAACACTCTACACACACACACACACACACACACACACACACACACACACACACCACACACACACACACACACACACACACACACACACACACACACACACATCCTTGGAGAGCCTGTCTGTTATAGCAGCAGATGCCACTAATCATAAATCTCACTGCGAGAGGAAAATAAGAAGACAAGAAGGCCATCTGGGAGAGACCTGACCACACACACACACACACACACACACACACACGCACAAACATACACACGCTCTCACACACCGACAGCATTTCTCAATGTCTGAATATCTGCAGCCCTTATTCAGCCAAGAAATATGTTGATATCAAAGCAGCCTAGGCTAGATCATGACAGCCTTCAAGAGTGCAATATCATTAAAACCGAATATCATCAAAAACCAGGCAGTCAGCAGTCTCATACCAAAACACACACTAAGGCTATTTAATGTACTATGACAATACGCCAATATTTAGGCTTTGACAGTACAATCCAGCATGTTACATAATAATAAAAAACATAATTTGCAATATCATACAAAGCTGTACAAATCAAAGTCGAGTGAGGTTCACAGGTTACTCACCACGGTAACAATGTGTCGAGCAGAGACATGGACGTTCTCGATGTGAACCTCGTGTTCGGTCCGTGCCAGCAGACTGACGCCATGTCTGTGCGGTGCCTGGCGGAATCGGGACTCCATCAGTGCAGCAGGCATCAGCTTAGCCATCCTGGCATGGGACTGGCCCCTGCGCCAGGTGCCCGTCCCCAGGTCAAAGGTCATCTCATGACCCTCACGGTCCACACGGCGGTAGATCAGGTCATTGCTATGGTCCCCAGAAAAGCCACCTGTAAGGTATGGGCGACATTTGATGTTGATGTTTCAAATGCTATAATCAAGGTGACTTGTTATCAAGTTCCAACAAATTAGTCAGTCTGTACACTGATCAAAAATGCTGTTGTTGTGTCAGAGGAGAGACTACACATTTTAGTGCATGCTAGTATATGTTTTCTCTCTTTACCGTGTTACATGGCGAAAAGTAGAAAACCATTCTACCATTCTCTGTGGTTTATCAGTGTTTTATAAAAATACATATTATAGCCTATAGAACAGTGGTGTCATAATACAATATACCGTCATATAAAAAGCCAAGGTGGAAGGTCATTCTGACAGTACAAGGGAGAAGAACATTGCAAAGAAAGAGTGGAAATAGTGGAGGTGAGGAGGAAATGCTGTCTGCTGTACTGCTGTTTAATTAAGTTGTTCATTCACTCATCCATCAGTGCCCTCAGCAATGAAGATCTGGCTTATTGTCAGACCCTCAAATCCCCACCCCAATCCCAAACCCATCAAAACATCACATTCAGTGGGTCTGACTTAGGGGAAGTGTGTATGTGTAGCCTATGTGTGAGGGAGAGGGTCTTCTGAAGGTGACCATTAAGGGCCGTCAGTTTACCAGCAAACTGTCAAATCAGGGTCACTCCATTTTATATACTGTGCTACAACAGCAAGTATGGTCTTCTGAATCCCAGACCCCTCGTGCATTTCTACGAACCATGGTCTATTAATCAAATGCTGAGACACTTTAATTAAAAGGACCAGTCACCGTAGATCCAAACAGAACTGGCTATGTGTCACTGGTATGTTCATTTTGATAGGCTATATAATTAGTTATTACTACATAATCAAGACTTAACAAATATGGTGAGTAGCCTATGGTGATACAATTGAGTAATGGTGATAAAATTGATGAATAACCAATAGCTGAGAAATGCTTCTTAGCATAGTTCAAATCGCGGTTCAACATAGGGATCGTGTTTCATTACAGACGCACTGCACCGCTCCATCATCTAGGCGTCTTTACATACGTTTCCCTAAGCAGCCTTTACCATAACAGTTGGCACGTTTTCTCCCCGGCGACAGCGTTGTTTTCGGACGGTTGCTAGCCCTGGTGCTGAAAGGAGCTCTGTCATTGGGCCGAGGATGGGAATTCAGTCGGCTGCTGAGAGGCGACCAAATATGCCTGGAAACTTCACATCCACGTTTTATTCAGGTGGCACAAAGTGTCTATAAAGAAGATGCATCCCGGCAATAATAGCCTACCCGTATTAACGATAAAAGTCGTCTCAATTCACCTGAGTAACGGAGTTGGCTAGACTCATATTGACAGACAGCAGAGCTATACACGTACGCCATGAAACCATAAAATCATGTAATCTGCTCCACTGACACATTTATGGTAGATGTATTATTATTCTGTGCATGATGGGCCACATAATGGTTGACAATCAATCATTATGCTGGGCACCGGTCGCCAAGCACCAGCATACGCCCAAATGTACGGTCACCTAAAATCAGACATTTAACACAGTTCCTTAATTTAACACACTTCCTTAATTTGAACGTCTTACCTGTTATTCCAATACGTAGCAATACGCATGCTGCAACCAAAAATCCCATTCTTCTCGGCATGTTACCGTGAAGTTAGTTCACCACCGTGCTCACATTCAAGACGACTGGCTGGGAAATGTAACCTACACTGCTTCCGCACTATTGTTCTTTAAGGGCGAATCCCCCTAAAGACACCACAATGCTCGTTTGGCTAAATTCAACGTCAAAAAAATCAAATGTAATAGTCTACCGGTTTCCTTTACAACCGCGCTTGCATAGCTACATCCCTGGCGAAGCTGCAGCTGCTCTGCCGCTCCTTCTGCATAATAAATGAGGGGGTTTGACCGTACACAAACACGCGTAGAATATACTCTTATCACCCCTGGCTTCGCTTGATTCCCTTCTTGGCATTTGTATTCTTTAGGTAATCGTAAATAGCAGTTTCAGATATTACCATGTTGGCTATGGCACCATTTTGTAACAATATTTTCTCCCCAAAAAATGGTCTATGTGAACGTATTTTTTGATAAATAATTTTCTATTTTTTGATAGAAATGCATCTCTGTCGGGAGAGTGTGCTATCCATAGTTTACTGCCTGGACTGATCTGTATAATTTGTCAGTAAAAGATTTCTCCATGTTGCATTGGCAATAGCTTGGGTAGGTACTGTGTGATCTATGGAATGGCAATCAGCTTTACACAGAGCTCCACCGCAAGTGATGGTTTCAGCTCCATGTCGAGATGATGCTTGTAAGGAACCTCTACAGGACTGATACATTTGAAGAAAGAGAGAGACCAAACTCCTCTGTCAAATATTTAGTCTTGTTGGTTTAGGACTGTGGGTAGTTACTGTGGGTAGTTGATGTGTACATTTCATATTCATATGAATGAGATGTTTGAGGACTGCGTGAACTATAATTCATGGCAAAACAACAAAGGCATTGATTTTCCATTTTAATGCCAATTCTATATTTTCATAGTAGCCTACTGTTTTTCTTGGTTCTGACTGAGAAAGGTTATGGTTCTTGACAGATGCTTTTGTCCAAGGTGACAACAATAACAATAAACATTACCACCAAAAGTTAACAGCTAAAACTAGTCATATAACCTACATAAAAATACTAATAATAGTAATAGACTAAATAATATTAACAGACTAATAACAATACCAAACCATCAGAATAACAACAATCATAAACACATACAAACCAGAATTCAATACTCCAATTATACGACTGACATATATGCATGTTGCTGTTCATGACATCAATGGGCATATAAAAGATTCTGAATGATAATCATAAGAGTAATTCTTTGTCGTCCCATGATAAATAGATTTGCCATATTACCCAACACGTCTAACATAAACATTAACATAAAAGGCTGACGAGATCACAACTGAATTTCCTTCCCCATAGGGGTAAAAAGGGAGAAATTACATGAAGGGATAATCATCATAAACATGAAGGGATAATCATCAAAATTTGAGCCTAAAACAATATCAAATGAAAATCTACTGATCCACTCATGCAGCCAAATCCCTTGCCTGTAAAACATACTCCACAAACACGCCAAGCTTTCCAGAGAATGCCCTAGCTTTTCTCAGCAATCTGGGGAAGATTTGCTGGGACTGAGGGAAAGCTTTTTTTTTTGTTAGAACACTCTAATAGGTGTAGCGGATGACCTACTTCTGTCAGACACTCTGATGCCACAGACCATTTTCTCCATCCTCTCCTCTCTCTCTTTCTTTTTCTCTCTCCATCCCCTCTCTCTCTCTCTTGCTATATATTGGCTTCTGTCTTTCCCCACTCTCCTCTGTCTGACTGAATCACCCCTCTTTTTTCTCTCTCGCTCACTCTGTTAATTGCTTTTCGCCCTCCTGATCCAGTTCTCCTACACCCCTTGCATACAAAGCGTAGCTCGCATCCTGAGGCGTTCAGAGTGGCTCATCCATACTGTATCGGAGAGTGTGTGGGTGCCGCAGACCCCACTGCCATTAACAGGGATGACTTGCAGTATAAGTAAGTATAAGTATATATACTCTTTTGATCTGGAAATTTGGTCTCTGCATTTATCCCAATCCGTGAATTAGCGAAACACACACAGCACACAGAGAGGTGAAGCACACACTAATGCCAGCGCAGTGAGCTGCCTGCATCAACAGCGGTGCTCGGGGAGCAGTGAGGGGTTAGGTGCCTTGCTCAAGGGCACTTCAGCCGTGCCTACTGGTCGGGTTCGAACCGGCAACCCGACGGTTACGGGTCCGAAGTGCTAACCAGTAGGCCACGGCTCCCCGCACTGTATGTTTATCAAACATAACCTTGCCCTTTTGCAGAGACGTTGTCCCACACATTTATTTTTAGTGTCGTCGAAATATCTTAATATGTCGTAAAAGTAACTTGGTATGTGCTTGGTTGCTCAATCAATCAAATGGAGAGTTTTTCATTGACCTACACTGATGAATCTGTCAATTCATCCTTTTATTAATTTTTATTTATTCTAAATTTGTTTGCTGTTTTCTACATTATCACTAGCTCTCTGTCTTGGCTAGAAGCTAGGTCTAACTAAATGAATAAATACTAACAGAAATTATTACATTTTCTTAGATGAAAGCTTGAAACATAATAGATTTTAAAAGGGTAATGGACAGATGTAAATTAGATTGTACGCCCATCATCTATTGATTCTGTACAATTTGGCTATTTTCTGTTTATATCTGTTGATTCCTGATAGATATAGAGAAACATTAAAAGGATAGGCTGATAGATATAGAGAAACATTAAAAGGATTTGATTATTAGTGGACAACTAGCTGTGATTTAAGGATAAAAGACATGCATTTGATTGCTCAGAAATGATTTTCAGACTGTTCTGAAGTGTATTTATCAAAACATCAAGTTACCCCCTCCACTGGCAATATATGATAACTGCAATCTGCAGTATCACAAAAGCCAATCCTTTTGGCTTTTGTGATACTGCAACCATGCTGTGAAAAGTTATTAAATGTCTTCACCTGCTGGTGGTTCTTTGGAACTACATGGGAAGACCCAAGACATCCTGTAGAAAATGTACTGAGCTTGAACAGAGGATTTCTACTTTGGAATCAAGGATTGATGCCCTTCCATCCAAGACAGATGAATCACGAGAGACATCTCATAAAGTTAGTACCGCAACAAAAACCGGGAATGCAGAGAGTGTACCCGAATATGCTGATATCACTGCTAATGGAGTGGATGAATGCAATGACTTAAGAAAGCCAAATGTGAGTACAGAACATTGACAAACGCGAAATGCCAGACCCAAACAACTAAATACAAAAGGAACTGTAATTACCTCAGCACATATGTTATGTCAATACCTATGCCTGGTATTAGAAATAGAGCCAGATCAGACATGGCTTGGGGTCCTAAGGAAAACTACCAAACACATCATTGTGCATGTTGGAGCAAATTACATTTACAAAAAACAGCTGTATGTCCAAGAAGGTTTCAAGGAACTTGTATATACCAAAAAAGTGTGTCTCACCGGCGTGATGAGGGATCACACACAGCAGGTTTGGATTTTGGGAAAAAAGGAAAAAATCCTTAATTCAATAGATCCAAATAATCAATGCTCGGGTAGAACCTCCATAAACTGTTGGTAAAAATATTGCATACCAAAGTGAAACATGAGATCCAGTCACAAAGAAGTACAATCAAGATGCAGAGTTTAATTTGGCTGTATACAGGAGAGAGGCACACACAAAGCACATCGTACTCCAGAATATGCGTCTCTGACTTGACACAGAATTATCCAGGGTTTAAGTACCCAACAGTAAAGGATAGATTATCATACAGTAACAGTGGCAAAGCCAGGAGTCATCCAGTCTACCTTAATTAATGACGCAAATGGCTGTTGACGCAAAATAGACAACAACAAGTGTTATCCACTCTGGCGCCTTACATTATCCATGTTTAGAAGAACAGCACAGATATCATACAGGGTCATGATGCAGACATAGAATCATACTTTTAGTGTCAAAGTGACCCACTAGTGTTAAAATGCAGAACATTACACCACATATTGGAATATTGGGTCTAATGCAGGACATTAACCCCACATATTAGAATATTGGACTCTATTACACTTTCTCTCAGCATGAAATACACATTTTCATCAGTGGTCCGCTCCCAGCGGAGGGAAGCTTTGTTTTTACAAGACAGTATTCAGTTTAAACACCTGGCTCACAAAAACATGCTTTCCACGTGGAATGGACTTTATTGACAATTTCAACCTTTTCTGGAATCGCAGAGAATATTTCAGACTAAGTAGCATAGAACTCAGTTGGATTATGGCCAAAATCCTGAAAACTATCGTCGCTCTCTGCACCACCCAGCATTTTTTTTCTGCCGACCTTGAGCCGACCCTCTGATAACAGAAGCCGTACAGACGGAACAAGACATCAACAACTTGGCTAAACCAAAACACTCTGCACAAGCTGAAACAGTCATGCAGACCCCTCCCCTCCCCCCGCTGTAGGGCTGGCTGACATTCACCCGGTAGCCCCCACTGACATAAAAACCTTGGAGGAACATAAACAGCCCACTCAACAATGCCCAGCCACATCCACTGGAACAAATGAGCATGAGGGGATAGGCTATATTGGAGTGCTGCATAAATCTATATCACCTACCAAGGCTGCTGAGACGCTGTGGTCAAAATTAATCCAAGACAACTGGTGTGAGACTGCAGCTTTATTCACGATGCCGGGAGCATGTTACCCACATGAAATATCAAAGTAACAAGCCCACACATCTGTGGGTGAAGCCAACTCTTATACCCTTAACACACACCTACGGAAATCACAAGTTGTCACCCACCAGTGATCACCTAACCATCTGTTTTTTTAACAGAGATAAGAAATGTTTACCACCCCTCATCCTGACACAGGGGTTATCTTAGCTTTCCTAAGTCAAAACATTCCAACATAGGGGTTTCAGATGACACAAGAGTCAGAGTACGAGGATGGTAATTAGATTTTACTACATGTATGTAAGGTATACTAAACATTCAATGAGAGACATATAAAAATTATCCCACAACGCTATCAGGAAAGAAGAGTCATGCTGAAACACCAGTGTCTGATAACAACATGAACACTGCTGGAATGACTGTTGGAAACAAACTACCTCAGCAGTCAAATGAAGACTGTGAACATGTGAGCGAAATAATCACGCCAACCCAACTCCACCAAATACCAATCACCATCTCCACCACAGCATATGTCACTCCCTACAAGTAGGCAGAGACCGATGCCAATAACCAGGCAGCTTTTAATAACCCAATACCATCAGCAGATCCCCTGCAAACTGACAGGCTGTGTTATATCAGCCCTAGACCTTCAACCTTTACAGCACCAAAAAAGCAGTAGTTTTGAGAACATGCCGGGAGCCAGTAGGCCAATGACATTCTCTATTCCTGAATTGATTAGTAATAGAATGAGTCAAGAGCATCGACCTTACAGGATAAACCAGTCAAATCTCCTACCTGTACCACAACAACCACAAAATTCCCCCGTGGCTCTACAACCTCATATTGCCCTACCTTGGCAATCAGAAATGGATGGTCAGAGGCACAAAGTTTATAGATATTAAAGGCGTGGCCAGTCCACATACACTAATTTAGGGCCCTATCATGCACCCGGTGCAAGGTGGCGCAAAAGCATGATGCAATCCTTATTTATATATCTTACACACTCAATAAAGTGAGGAATTTTTCGCCATGTGCTCCAATTTTACTTCCAACCTTGCACCCAGGGGTGTGGCCAGGGGCGATTCTAGATCTAGAGCAGTGGTCCCCAAACTACGGCCCGCCACCTCATTTTGGGTGGCCCCCCAAAACATGTCCGTGGTATATAGCAGATCTGCCCCGCATGGGAGTACGACATTGTTAAACTATAACCTCCATAATTTCCCCCATTCATTCTCTATAGCGAGTCTTAACAGTACATGTGTAATACTCTTTTTGTCGACTGGTGGTTGTTTTGGCGCTGTTTCGCGTTTGCCATCGAAAACGGAATGAAATGTAGGGCTACTTGCAAACAATGTAAGAGGCCTCTGCTGACTGCATCAGTGCTCAACGTATTCTAAAAGTTTATCAATGAATTGCTAATAACTAACTAACTTCTATTCAAGTCATATTTCTGGAACTTTCTGGGGAAATTATTTCTTTTTTTTATCCACTTGTTCAAATGTTCATACAAATTCACAATTCACAAAGTTCTCATCAGGTGAGTGAAAGTGGTCATTTCAGATGTTTTTGCCAGCACTTCATAAAACTCATAGTTTCAGAACTTTACATTATTTGTAGGATATTGCTTGTTCACAATTTGAGCTGTGTATGCAAAGACACAGAGTTCAGAGTTCACACATTTTGAATATTTCATTTGAGCTACATTTTACACTGATATGGCATGATGGCAATATAAACACAGCTAACAATGGTATTAAATTACAGTAGCCTATGATTAAATGTAATGGAATATTCAACTAAGGTAGACTGCTGCTGTTCACAGCACTAAGCTATTTATGGTTACTGATATACTCCGAGTCTCTGGCCCTCTCTTAGAGCCAGGCATAGTGAGCTGGCCCTCGGAAGAAAGATTTTGGGGACCACTGATCTAGAGCTTTGCTGGGGCACAGGCCCCCAACTCCAAATACATAAAAAAAAAAAAAATGTGCACGCAATATGAAATAAATGGCTAGCCTACGGGAAGGCTACAAGCTTCAAAATCATTATTGTCACTGTCATACTGTAGGACCAGCACTCTCTCCCTCAATTGTTGTAGCAGCCACTATCCACAACATTCAAACACATAGGCATAAGTAGGCCTATACTCACTGCATGAATTTAATAGGCTTTCCTACTAACACAAGGGAAGCTTATTTTTAGTCAAAATTGAGATATACTTCCCTCCCAGGCAAGGGTCCTATAGTCATCCTGGCAATACTGCAGTTCTTTGTAGCTTAAATAATAATAATAATAATAATAATAATAATAAGCTTTATTTGTATAGCACCTTTCATACACAGAATGCAGCTCAAAGTGCTTTACATTTGAAGCATGTAACAAAATAATAGTCAGTCAGTCATTATCAATCACATTTCTTCATTGCTGGGGCCGTTTATGATCCACTCAGCAACATATCAAAAATATAGAAAATGACATGTCATAAGACTGGCAGCCTTAACCCTCTTACCCCCCACAAGCACGCCATATGGCAACTGTGGCAAGGAAAAACTCCCATATTCCAGGAAGAAACCTTGAGCAGAACCTGACTTAATAGGGGGAGCCCATCTGCTTCTGGCTGGCTGTGCCCTCCAATAGCAGCAGATGTAGAATAATCTGAAAAAGTAGTCTACAGGATAAGACGAGTTAACTAAAAGCTTTCCTGTACAGGTATGTTTTCAGATCTTTTTTAAAAATATTTACTGAACTCGCCTGCTTGATGTACAGAGGCAGGGTGTTCCATAGTTTGGGGGCATAATGGATAAAAGCAGCTTCTCCACTTTGTTTGTGGAGCACTTTGGGTACGATTAAAAGATTAGAATTGGATGATCTAAGTTTCCTTTGTGGTTGATAAGATATTAAAAGCTCAGAGATATATGAAGGTGCTGTGCCATTCAGAGCTTTGTAAGTAATTAACATAACCTTAAAATCAATTCTATAGGAAATAGGGAGCCAGTGCAGTTCAGCCAACACAGGGGTGATGTGTTCTCTCTTCTTAGTCTTAGTTAAAAGTCTAGCCGCAGAGTTCTGTATGAGTGCCAATTTCTTTAGATGTTTTTTGGGAAGACCAGTGAAAAGTGCATTGCAGTAGTCTAACCTGCTAGTGATAAAGGCGTGAATTAGTTTTTCTGCATCTTGTTGAGTTAAAAAGGGCCGCACTTTGGCAATGTTTCTCAAGTGGAAATAGGCTGTTTGAGTAACTTTACTGATATGGGGCTTAAAACTTAACTCTGCATCTAAGATGACACCGAGGCTTGTTACTTTTGGTTTGACCTGGTGTGCCAAGTTCCCCAGATTACTAAGAACAATATCTCGCTTTAGTTTTGGTCCCACCAAAAGTACCTCTGTTTTGTCATCATTTAGTTTCAGAAAATTTTTGCTCATCCACTGATTAATGGAGGTTAGGCATGCAGTGAGGGAGCAAAGGCCATCTGGGTTAGTTGGCTCCACAGAAATATACAATTGGGTATCATCTGCGTAGCTATGGAAGTTTACATTATGCTGACTTATGACATTTCCCAATGGAAGCATATATAGGGAAAATAGCAGGGGACCAAGGCAGCTCCCCTGGGCCACACCAAAAGGCAAGTCATGTTTTTCAGATACATGATCTCCTAGACTGATATAAAAATCTCTGCCAGTAATGTAGGTTTGAAACCAGTTTAGAGCATTATCAGAGGGACCCACCCACTTCGCAAGGCGGTGAATTAGGATGCTATGATCAATGGTGTCAAATGCCGCACTCAAATCCAGAAGAATAAGGATTGAGACTTTGTTTGAGTCAGTAGCCAGTCTGAGATCATTGACTATTTTTACTAGAGCCGTTTCTGTGCTGTGATTTGATCTAAAACCTGATTGGAATTTTTCAAGGATACTGTTTTCGTTGAGGAAGGTATTTAACTGATTACAAACAACTTTTTCAAGTACTTTGCTCAGGAACGGTAGATTTGATATAGGCCTGTAGTTGCTCAGATTGGTATGGTCAAGATTTGACTTTTTAAGTAAAGGTTTCACAACAGCGGTTTTAAAAGCAGTTGGAAATATACCTGTTTCTAATGAGGTATTTATTACCTTGAGAATAAAGGGAGCTAAGCTATCATATAGTTTTTTGAGGAATCTAGTAGGGATTGGATCTAAAACACATGTTGAGGAGCCGGTTTGAGTTATAATTTTACCAAGCTCAGATTGAGTAATAGTGCTAAAGGACCTTAATTTTGGGGGGCTGTTTTTGGGTGTACTATCAAACATATTACTTGTATTACCAATAGCCTCCCTTATAGAAATTACTTTGTTTTCGAAGAAGTCTGCAAATTCTTCGCATCTTAGAGAGGATGCCTGACTGAGTGTATCAAAAGGTGTTTGATGCAATAGCCTATCAATGGTAGAGAACAACACCCTAGAGTTTCCACTGTTTTCAGCAATTACCTTAGAGAAGTGGTTCCTTCTCTCATTCCGAATAGCTCTATTATAATTTGCTATTTTTTCTTTTAGAATGGCACGGTGAACCTGTAACTTAGTTTTTCTCCATGTTCTCTCAGCTTTTCTACATGATCTTTTTAGATCATGGATATTTTCGTTCATCCAAGGTGTCAGTTTGCTACAGGGCCTTTTTTTAGTCTTTAAGGGTGCCACTCTATCAAGCATAGCGCCTAATTCATGATTGAGAGCCTCTACCATTTGATCAATGGGATGATGTAAAATATCTAAATTTATGGAGTCTATAAGAGCTATGAACTGCTGTTCTGCTCTAATGTCCAAGAGTCGCGATTTGATTGCAATTTCGGGATGAATTTTTGGAGTATGTAGTTAAAAGATACACAATAATGATCAGACATATTTATATCATTTACTGATAAGTCTGTGACTTCTATCCCTCTAGAAATGACTAGATCGAGGGTGTTGCCAAGGTTGTGGGTGGGTCCTGTAACATGCTGCTTTAGCTCTAAACTGTCCAACACATTAAGGAACTTACTGGCTTTAGCATCAGTTGTCTTATTGACATGAATATTAAAGTCGCCATTTACAATTATCCGATCATAGCTAGTGATGATGAGCGACATAAGTTCAGAAAACTGGTCGAGAAAGCCAGCCCATAGTTTAGGAGGGCGGTATAAGGTTAATAGAAGTACAGCTGGGTCAGCCTTCAGAGTGAGGGCAATGTACTCAAAGGAAGCGAATTCACCAAAGTTGACTCTAGTGCAACTATATTTGTTTGAGAGAATGGAGGCAATTCCACCACCTCGTTTGCCTTGTCTAATTGAGTGGAAGAAATTATAATTTGGGGGACAAGTTTCAACAAGAACAGCTTCGCTGTCTGAAGTCAGCCAGGTTTCAACAAGAAACAGAAAATCCAATTGTTTTTCACTAATAAAATCATTGATTGCAAAGGTTTTGGTAGTAAGTGCACCTATATTCAGTAAACCCATGTTAGCTGAAAATGCCTCTGGCTTTTGAGGAATATGCTGAGGTATGGAAAGAATATTTGTTAGGTTTCTAGTTTTAAATTTGTCTTTTCTTTTTACTATACGTTTGGTAGAAATCAACGTTGGAATAGAACTATAAGCATAAGTCATGCTATTGCATGAAGCAGCTTGATCTATGGTAGTAGTATTGTACTAGCCTACTAAAGCCTTCATACTGACTTTTGGTGATAATTTCCAAATGTAGCCTACAATAATCTACACAGAATCAGAGTAGCCTACTGATTCTGTGTAGATTATTATATGCTACCATAGATCAAATCACAGCACTAGCTACCAACATAAATGTTAATGTTACCGTTGAATGCAATTATCATACCTCCCTCGTCCTCCTCATCTCTCCTCACTGTTCCTCTCCCTCTGCCTCTGTTCAGGTAAAACATTCTGATGTCCATCTCTGAATAGTTTATCAGAAGGCTATGTTTAGTTTTACAGTAGGACAGCTTCACAAACAGTATAGGCTACTTTTACAGGACTCTCTCTACAGTATAAGTAAATCATTATTAATTCTCCGCATGTGTGCATGCAGCCTAGCATGGTCTGAGTGTGTGTGTGAGGGAGAGAGCACAAGCTGGTAAACTGTTGCTAAATTTAGGCTACAATGACGCTAAGCATTGAAAATCAGATGCTAATTATGTGGGCAACATTCTCTAACAGCGATCAACTTGTAATTTTTTCTGTCAAAGAAGTTGTGAATTTGTTGTAACATTAAAACAGGGGACGACTTACTCTGCGCTCAAAGTGATGTGATGAGCTCCAGCGGTTTCCACTGTACAACGAAACACTTGGAAGAATCATGTGAACGATTTTCATTGGTTGTTGCGTTCAATCTTACCCAGCTACAGAGGTGCAATTTCCTGATTGGCTATTATGGCCCCTTTCTTTTTTTCGTTGTTTATTTTTATTGGCTGGTAAGTGACAGGCTCGAGTCATGACTAAAGTAGGCAGGAGATGCGCTGAATGCCATTTCCAGCGAGAGCAGCGCTAGAAGTTTACTGGGGCACTAGAGACTTTTACTAAGGCAAGTGCCCCAGTGAATAAGGTCTAGTGACGCCCCTAGGTGTGGCAATTAACAACATAAGGTGTGGTCTGGCCTGGCGCATGATCCAAAAATCGCTATCTTACACCCTCTAAAAATCATTATTGGGTTTAAAGTGTTTTTTCAGGCTATGTTTTCGATGGTAACCCCTTGTCAGTCAATAGTAAAAGTGTAGTACTGTTTTGTCACAGTGAAGTTAGTTTCACTTTGCCTATGAGTTCAAATAAGTTCAGATGCATGTAGGCTAAGGCTATACTCTGATAGTCACAAACAGGTTTTAGTTCTATACAGTCTCGCATGCAAACAGATTCTTTCAAATGCGCTGCTGACTATCAAAATACCAATGTGCTGTTTGAAGCTGCACTGCTTGCTGTTAAAGGGAATGACAGATGTCATTCTCATCGGTTTAAACTTTAAAGGATGTTACGCCCAAAACACACCCACTGATTGAGAAACAGCTGCTGTAAAGCCCCTTCTCAAAAAGAATAAGTTGGATTCCACCATGCTAAACAACTAGGCCCATATCCAGTGACGGACTGGACGGTCTGGCATTTGAGCAGATGCCAGAAGGGCCGCGGCCCCTCGTGGGCCGTTTTGGCCGGCCAATCACGGAGCGGCATGTTTGTCGGGTTTGCGCGGCCCATTTATCGTAAAGACGGTTTCACAATATCTCTCAGCCCACTATCAAGCATCAATAGTGTTACATGGCTAACAAATAAGCCATTTATCTCTAACTCCCTCTTCCTTTTTCATAGAAAGAACTTATCAGTATTTATACCAGACATGAGTCTCTACACTACAGTCATGGTGACCCTCAATATTTACATCAGTCTACATTCTTTTGTAACCTTATTCAATCAAATGATTTAAAAGTGCATTGTTTGAAATTGGAATACAATAAATATGCTGCCTATATCTTTTATTTTATTATTTACAAAAGTTAGGCTACATGAAGCAATGACTTCTGGGAATTTCAAAACCGAATGCGTCTACTTCCTTCAGCACGGGGAATTGCCGATCTAGCATGCCTTGATCCTCGGAATTTTCCCCTTATAAAAGCTAATAAACTGCCCCCAAATGCACTTCGAAACATAAGAGAATGTCTGCTTAAATTCAGTTTGGTGCTACGGTTGAAAATCTACAGTCGGAAATTGACACATCTCGCCACGCACTGGGACAGCCTGAAAAAGTCTCCTCTAAACGAGTAAGCCTATACAGTCAAAGCGTCGGACTTTGATGATGCCGCGGAGATATAGGAAGATACAAAAATAAACCTGGTGAGCAAGAAATGTGTTACCTGCAAGAATTGTGCATAGTTGTATAGTTTGTTAACCACAGTCACGGCCCTAGAATAGCTCTGAAACTAGGGGCGAACGCGCCGCAGAGGGGGCAGCGTGCATCTCACTCGCAAAATGAAACATTTCTGTGGGGCGCCTGCCATGGACCTCGCAGTTGCAAAATCAGCATGAACATTAACGGAGAGCTGCTTCCCTTGTCCGATTAAAATCTAGTTACCATGCTGTCAACTAAAGCACACTGTACCGGGCATGGCTATTCAATTTGCGTCAAAGGCTGATAGTTTCAATTGTAGATGCACTCTTTAAAGTTAATAGCAGCCTCCTCACATTCCTTATTATTTCGGATTTAAAATGCACACCAGTGCATTATATAAGGCTACAATTTAAATTGACATTTTAAAAGCTATTATTTCATCTTGTTTTCCACCTCGCAAACTCTACAAGGCTACAGTAAAAGCGCGTTATCTTTTGGCTATTGCGCAAAAGCCTCTTGTTCTGATATTTATTCATTTCATATTCTTACAACAACATAGCTTGTCACAACATCAATACACAACCTTAGTATAAGGCCTACAAGTTGTGCATTGATATATCCATGTTCTTGGTTTAGTCTTTATGCATAGCCTATTAAAGTTAGAGTTCATCACCAATGGGGCTACAAACGTGTTATGTCCGTGCATGTGAAGTTATATCTGTGTGTTGCGAGCACATGCATGCGCGTGCATGCGCGTCCCCGTGTGGGCCGCTGGTTGGTGAAAATGCCAGGGCCGTTTTTTAATCCGTCACTGCCCATATCCAATCTACCTTTTATTGTCAAATTATTGAAAAAATAGTCTTTAATCAACTAAATACTTCATGTACTATTACCTTAGGTGTTTCATGTTTTCTCTTTTCTTTTTTACTTTTTAACTACTATTTTGTTTGCTATTAACTATTAAACTGCAAAGCATTGCTACATACCAGCAGATCATGATTGTCAGAAAGCCACATTTCTACTTCCACTATATCAAAATAATATCACAATTTAATGAGGATAAAATATGAAAATTGACAAAAACCAAATAGAAAGGTGTAGTAGAAAATTGTGTCTGAATAGCTGGAAGGTTTATCTGTTCTAATGCTTACTCACAGCAGATGTTGAACCAGCCACCATAAAAGTTGTGACTAGTAGCTCAGTCTGTCCTTGAGCAAAGAATTCACTGAGATAAGAGAGTTCTGTCTGTGGTCAGCACACAGCATTAACCAGCCCTGTGGCAACTTAGGAACATCTTGTTGTGACTGTTTAAATGAACCGCTGTGTCCCAAAATGCAATATGGAGAGTCAGAACCAGAAGAAATTGAAATACTGAAATGTTTTGACTTTGTTGAAAAGTGACAGAAATAGGAGAATGTTTTGGCCATTTTTTCCTTTTTTGGCAGAAAAGGAATACACCCCAAAAAGAAGATGAGGTTTCACACTTGCAGTTAAACAGTGTCCCCTCAGCTCAAATGAATATTGAAAGAATACAAATTCAGGTCTTACATGCCCAGACAGCTGACACTCAAATGTCTGCTATTCCCTTCTCTCCCTACACTTGCTGTTGCCTACATTTTACATCCCTCACATTTTCCAAAAGTATATGGGTTGGGTTCACACCCAGGTGACAGGAAGTTTGCCTAGAGGCTACATGTGTTGTTGTAAAACACTGACATTATTATTTTATGATTGATATTTTTAAGATAAACAGATAGTATGGCCAAACAGATGTTTAGCCATGAGGATAATTTGCTGAAAGGATAATTTCAGCAATAGGCTAAAGTGAGTAGCCTACAAATTGCTAAGCTATTTTTTCATTTTCTGTTTGCTGCCATAATTTGTCATTTTAGGATGTATGGTAAAACAACTGTTAACGGAAATGACAAGTAGCATATGGTTTCAGGAAGTTTTAACATAACAGGCTATTACTAGCCTGTTATAAATTATATTATGTCATATAAATTATATTATCAACGCAAAAGAAAAATCCATAGCGTCTGTTCTGGTCCATGTAACGCTTTGCAGTGCTTTGTTCTATTTGCTATATCCATCTGATCCAAACAAAAAATGTGTTCAATAATCCAAATTTTTTTTGGAAACTAAAGTAAAATTCCGTTAATATTGGATTTTTGCCTTTTTTACTGTTTTTGTTGGGCTGAACCATGCGTGTGTGTGTGTGTGTGTGTGTGTGGGGGGGGGGGGGGTGACCTGATTGGCGCGGTGTTGGTGATCATTTAATCAGCGGATGTAGAGGTGGAGGGCTTTCAAACACAGTTCAAGGTGCCAAGCGATTGATAATGTCAGCTCGAGATCAGAACTTCAGATGCAGAGGGAGACATTGCTGCGTCCTGACACTTATGAGTAGGCCTACGTGTTCTAGTCCAGGGGTTCCCAAACTTTTCCACGACAAGGCCCCCCAAATACCACTAGGTTCTGGCCAAGGACCCCCTTGATGTATTACCGTATTTTCCGGACTATAAGTCGCACTTTTTTTCATAGTTTGGCTGGTCCTGCGACTCAGGTGCAACATATATATATATATATATATATATATATATATATTTTTTTTTTTTCCTCTTAATGACACATTTTTTGACTGGTGCGACTTATAAAATACGGTAAACCCATTGACAATACTACGGCAAATGTAAAAATACATTAAGCTAATCCTAATAATTATTTTAGCCACAAGCAATTCGCGATGGAGCATACAGTGTGTAAAAATTGCATTTGGGGCTTTCTGCTATATGTGAGCTATCACTCTACTATTATTCCCAGTCATTATCATGGAAAATATAATGTTCATATGTTCAGATATGTGACAAATTATTATAATGGCATTATATAACAAGCCTCATAGTAATAGGTATATTTTCAATTTTTCAAATGTTGCTTTTATTTTTCCTTCCAACTTGCTGAGGCCCCCCTGGCATCCCCTCAAGGCCCCCCAGGGGGCCCCAGCCCCCACTTTGAAAACCACTGTTCTAGCCTACTCATGTTCTGGGCTAGTTCTGGGAGGCTTTGAAGACCTAGCCTACATGAGCATTACAAATGGACTTGAGCCGCCTACAGGCCAATGTAGGCTATAATTTGCTGTTGAAATTAATAAATGAATAAACTGATAAATTAGACTCACTGTTGTGTCTTCGTTTAGCCTAATGAAACCTAGCCTAGCGTAATGCGTTAAATAAGTAAAAATGCCATGTCAAACAGTGCTTGGGGTAGCCTGTATCCGGTATAGCCAAGACTGACGTCGATGGCAAAACATTCTGCTTTGGGGAATTATATGCTATGGCATGGCCATGGTATTCAAATATACTGTATATGTTCAACATAGGCTGAAAGTTATGTTTAACCTGCCTTCTCCCAAAAAGTTTTAGTTATTAGTCAAAAGTGTTAGTAATGAGTCAAAATCTCAAACAACTTCAGGCGGCGCTCTCTTCCATCTAGCCTGGCCCAGCTAGATGGTGTTCTCCCCCCGATGCTCGTGGTTCAGTACTACCACAAGCGCAAAAAAGGAAAATTAGAAAATTTAAGCATAATTTAAATGTTTAACTTGAACAGAAAACAGTAACGCTCAATTGAAAATCAAAATAAGCAACAATAACCCATTTACTGTGCCGTCCTAAAGAATGGATAACGGATTTTTAAGCCTATTTTTATATTTGTTCATGTGAATTCTGCAAATACAACATAGCATGCGTTTATCGTTGATGTGTCAATTGTGTTCGTCAAGAAAAGGGTTACGTTCTCCCTTAACATAAAATGAACGCACGCACCTGCGCTCACAGGACATATTTACATTGCCGAACCTGACCAACCTGACTGGAGTCATCTAACAACAAACACTTTACTTCCCTGTTGACCAAAGTTCGCTTTCAGTTATCTACGACGACCGAGTTTCAAAAGCAAGTGAGAAGGAGCAGCGGTGTGTTTAGAAATCACCGAAATGGCGAAAGTGAACTGTCTTCTCAGAAACCTTTTCATTTTTTTCAACGTACTTTTTGCTGTAAGTTACCTTTGATAAAGTAATTTCAACGAGTTTTAATATTGTATTGTATATAATGCTGTATTCTGTTTGAAAGTGCAACAACAAGTAGCCTAGTTGGCCAAATCTTTCTACCGACTGTTGTAGTATGGGGTCTACATTTACAAAATGTCTATTTTTGTCCGCTATACCTTCTTATTGATTAGATTGCTGGAGTTTGCGTGCTCGTTCTGGCGGTACTGATTCATCTCCACTTGAACGCTGCCGAGGTAGGTTAAGGTTTTTCTATTTATTTAGAATTTCCATTAGCCCACTGTTGACCCCTGTTCGTCATATAATTGTTAGACTAAAAAAACGCTATTTCAGTGAATTCACCTGCATTTTTATTTAGTTTGACTTGGACAAAACTAATGGAGTCATCGGGCTGTACATGATCGGGGCTGTCACGTTCCTTGTGTCATTTCTTGGAGCACACGGTGCGCTGAAAAATGTGAAATGGATGCTCGTTGTGGTGAGTGCTTCCACCCAACCACCTCATATTCTCCTTGTCAGAAAAAGCCTAAAAATATAGGAGTTCACGTTTGACAACCGATCATGACCCTCCTGATTTACAGTTTATCGTTCTGATGTGTTCCTGCTGCTTCGCCCTGTTGCGCGTGGCGGTGCCTCTAGCTGTTCTGCACCCACAGGTAAGTCTGACAGGTTACAGGTTAGTCTGACAAACTTTCTTCGCAAGATTTAACCTCGTAATGCAATTGGATTTGTGACAATTAAGTGAGGTATCTAAAGTGGTTGTGACAGGATTTGCATCCCTTTTGTTCCACAAGGTCAGCCTGATGCAGGAGGAAATGCAAAGTGTTGGGCCTTTGGATGAAACCTCTGAGAACTTCCAGGGAATCATGGATGAATTCCAGAGTCAGGTAAATTGTGGTATACTATTCTATAACCATAATAATTTCTAGTTGAGGATTAATAGCCCCACAAATGGAATGATAAATCAATATTTTAGTGCTTTATGCTAACAAAAAACATTGGAATTGTGTGCATATTCATGGGTTTCATCAGGTCCCTTTCCACAGGTGTATTAATCAAGCACCATGCAGTCTGCATTGACAATTAAGGTGCAAGATTTTATACACCTGTGGAAAGGGACCTGATGAAACCCATGAATATGTTTAGACATTCGATGGATGACTGATAATGCATTTAGCATCTGGCTATGTAATCTACCTCATATGGAATAAGATGATGTCCACGAGAGAAACTTCAAACCAAAAACTGGTTGTCCTTTTGACATTTGGAGACCTGTTTGTCATCACAGTAATTTTCTTGGTGGAGCATACTGCTTATTTGGCTTAATTCAGAGTTTCAACACATCGTCATGAAAGTGTTTGACTGAACGTTCACCTAGGATATGCGCAAAATAGGATAGGCCTGAAAATGACTTCCATATCTTTCAGTATCTCAGCTCTTGTTATATTAACATTGCTCAAGGTTTTTTTCCCCAACAATAGATTGCTGGAGTCCCTGTTTTGACAGACTTCCTCAAGGCTGACTCTCACAGCCCTCCTTAGGGTTCATGCAGTCTGCAAACTTGGCGACTGTGTGTCAGCTGTGTTATCTTTCCGTTTTTATTTCAGCGCCCACATTAACCCTTAAAGGTGTAGGTTTTTGAACGTTCTAAGTTCCGCAACAATTGAAGGTTCTAAAATTCTATGTTGAATTCAATGAACCCAGATATTCTTTAGAACGTTCATTTCTCAACATTCCCGTCACACTGGTGTGACGGTACTCCTTTAAGGGTTAAGAGGTTAGAGCGTGCACACTGCCTGCATGACATGCACGTCTCATGTGCGGTTTGAGCTGCGCTGAAAATGTGTGCATGCTAGAAATAGGACCGGCGCCTATTTTTTTTACACGACGTGTTGGAAGTGTTCATTCAAAAGAGACTGTGAAGAGATGTTTTTAATAGGCAGACTGGCTGCAGCAGCGGCGCATCAGAGACGTTTCTGGTATGAATGCCCATATAAAACGCGACGCGGCAACCACGGTACAGTCATGCAACGCACAAGTGACGTCAACAGTCTGAACCAGCCCTAAGAGACAGCATAATTAAAATTAGTTTGAACTCAGTTTCTACATCTGCAAGGACAATATATCCATCAAGTTGATTACTGAAGTATATACAACTGTATGAGCATTGAATGTTCTTGTTGTGTCCCTTGGTTGTGAAGTTGGCATGTGGTTGTTTTTGTGTCATGGTGTTGAGAAAAAAACACTCTTAAGCACTTTCGCACACACTTTTTTTGTAGCAAGATATGCAGATAGTCTTAGCAATGGCCTTGACTCTCTCTCTCTCTCTCTCTCTCTCTCTCTCTCTAGTTGCACTGCTGTGGTCTCGTCAACGGATACATGGACTGGAGGGACAAAGTACCAGACTCCTGTGACTGCTCCTCAGATGAGCTGATGCAGAATGCATGCGTGCCCCTACCAGACTATACTGTGAAGGTGAGCTGCCATTGCTATCAGAAAGATCACCATGGTAGGCATGCACTCAATACCACCGTTCTCTGCTCCAACAAGGCTAACGTCAATCAAGTCTAACCGCATCCAGGTCACTGTAGCCAAGTGGAATAAGGTTCTGTGTCAACTGCAGCTTGGAAATGTGGTGCTTCATTACATAAAACAAAGCTCCAGTTGACTTACAGAAAAGTGAAAGATCACTGCACACTGGTAGACTTATTTTTCTGGTTTATTTTTCAGTGAACACTGAAAAATAAACCAGCAAAATAAGTGTGGTGATCTTTCACTTTTCTGAAATTCATTGACGACTGCACATCACCAGCACCTGGAAATCAGAAGGCTCTCCAGTTGACTTACTTTGTGGTAAAAAAAACTCCAGGCATACTCAGGTCTGAGAAAACACTGCAGGTTTATTCACAACGCCAGGGGTTAGTTACAACAGCACATTCCAGTGACAACACCCAAGGTTATCTAGGGCAAGGCCCCATCTTCTACATGTTAGTTACATCGCAGTAATACAAATATCATGGGTCCTTTTTACTTGAATATACAATGGTCTTTTCCAAAACTCCTCATACATGCAGAAATACAACAATACATGGATACTTCCTGTAGCATGTGATCCTCACGTCCAAGGAAGTAAGATAATAGGTCAATACAATACATATACATTCTTCAGCATTTTCTTGTAATAGTTAATTCCTAATATTCCTGCCTGAGGCAGAATACCCCAATCTCGTGACAAAAGGGGTTGCATGACCTTTATTAGGAAGTTGTGACATGGAGACAAAGTTGTGAAATGACAGACAAAGCATTGACAAACAAGTTGATGCATAGAATTGAATATACAGAAAAGCACATAATGTATGAAAATGTAATGTTAATCATCTCTATGTTATACATGTAGATTAGTATTCACTTCTAATACATATAAACGTATTAGTAATCACTTCTATTGTTTAAGATTCTGTCAGCGATCCAACATTTTTACCAGAACTTCTTATTTCGACTTTTTATGAGTACAATCGGCAATGCAGATTAAGATGAGGTGATTTCCTAGACAGGTATTGACTTTATTGACTATATTGGGGCGAAGCACTGCTACTTGCGCGCAGAGATTGTCCGTGCTGTGGCGAGTGAGAAAGTACTGATGTGTTGCGTGATATCACGGCACTCAAGTGGCGGTTCCTTTAAGAGGCCTTGACGACAGTTACAGAATTTGGCCTCAGTATGCAAAGTACTGTAGCTAAGCTAATCAACAAAGAATGTGCCTTGTATACTTTGCATGTTTGCATGTTAGGTATTATTCACACTATCACATTATCATGGATACAGAATACTGCTGTTAAGTGGGTTCCTTCCTAAGTGTATGGATTCTGTATGGATTCTGACATCAGTTGGTAAATAATTTGAACACAGTTGGCTGTAAATTGACAGTACAGAACCATAATAATAGAAAAAATGTCTCCCCAGGGATATGATTTCTTCCTTCAGCTTGAGTCAAGGAGGAATTCACGGAGGATGGTTCGTAAGATGGTAAGGCAACTGAACAACTTTATTTTGTGTGTATACTGTATATACACATTGTATGGCAGAAAGTCGGCAAAATCATTAGTGCTACATTTTTATATGCCATCCTTAATGCTTTAACTTAAAACTTTTTTTCAACCTAATTTCCAAAGACGCTGGGAAACTGTAAAATGTAAATAAAAACAGAATGCTATGATTTACAAATCATGTTAACCCTCTATTTAATTTAGAATAGTTCGAACTTCAAAGACAACATATCAATTGTTGAAACAGAGAAATGTTTTTTTTTGTTTTTTTTTTTTGGAAAAATATATGTATCAAAAAAGTTGGGACGGGTATGTTTGCCACTGTATTGCTTCACCTCTTTATTTAACAACATTTTGCAAATGTTTGGGAACTAAGAAGACCAGTGGGCTATACTACGAATCTCAATTAGTGGGTTAGCAAGGTATGTTGCGCTCTAAGCCGGGGTATGCTGTGACACAAAAGTGGCTCTGTTTTAGCGTCACTGTATCACCATGGTGACTTATGCTGCCAACCAAACCTGGTCGGGAGCAGGTTATGTGCTAAGTTATACCTCAAATCGTGTAAAACTACCACCTACTGACCAATCAATTATCTAGAAAAATGAAGTTATCGCACGTGTAAGATTCTGTCATATATCTTACAGGTGGAGCTCCGCCTCTCCAAACATTTTGGATCTCGCAGGCGCTTTAACAGTGTTGTGTGTGCTAATATGCCACTATGGACATACATACCATACATCTAATGACAATCGATTTATTTGATGTTATAGGCTAGATACTTAAAATGACCGCAGTCTAGATTACACTGTCGCTCATAAATGCGGAAGTAATCATTTTTTATGTAAGCGGTCTTGTGGGTCTCCACGTTTCACGATTGGCCAACATCATCCCAACACCGAGAACGCACACAGATCTGAGCTGAAAGCCTAGTTTTACCAATATATCACATAACTGCTATCATAGTATCACTTAGGAGAATCATAAATGATCAGACAAGTGCTCTCTTTGAGCAAGCACTTTCACTAAAGTCAAGTCAACTGTCAGACTCTGTAGAAGACTTATTTGATCACTTTAATGCAAAAATGGCAAACATTATGGATGACATTGCTCCATTACAATTCAAGAAAGTTAAGGACAAACAGAAAGCACCATGGAGGCAAAATCCAGCAGTTAAACTTCTAAAAAGAGAGTGTAGGAAGACTGAAAGAAAATGGCGTAAATACAAACTTCAGATCCACTATGAAATCCATAAAGAGATGCTCCGCACATATAACTCTGAAATATGCAAAGCAAGACAGTCCTTTTTTTCTAACATTATCAAGTTCAAATAACACTCGTATTCTATTTTCAACTGTTGATAAATTAACAAATCCCCCCTCACAATTAGCACCTGAACTTCTCTCAACTAATAAATGATAACTCATTTTATTATTATCATTATTATTTTTCATCTTTTTTTAAAGGTAAAATTGACAAAATCAGACTCAACATATCTGCTCAATTACAAATTCAACAACCTGAACTTCCAGCAACAAACAGAGGGAAACTAAACTTAATGTCAGAGTTCAGCTTGATAGACTACGAAACACTTAAAAAAACGGTACAGAATCTCAGCTCTTCCACATGTGTCTTAGACACTCTGCCTACCAATTTCTTCAAAACTGTTTTTCATCTCATAGCGGCGGATGTCCTTCAAATTGTAAATGTATCACTGCTGTCTGGCACTTTTCCTAAGTCACTGAAAACAGCTGTTGTAAAGCCACTTCTCAAGAAGAATAACCTGGATGCCTCCATGCTAAACAATTACAGGCCCATATCCAATCTACCTTTTATTGGCAAAATTATTGAAAAAGTAGTCTTTAATCAATTAACCACCTTCCTAACATCAAATGGGTAGTTTGATTACTTTCAGTCTGGTTTTCGGGCAAATCACAGCACTGAAACAGCTCTCGTTAAAGTTTCCAATGACATACGCCTAAACACAGATTCAGGTAAAACATCAGTCCTAGTGCTACTGGACCTTAGTGCAGCATTTGACACTGTTGATCACAATATTTTACTACACAGACTAGAAAACTGGGTTGGATTTACAGGCATAGTTATCAGCTGGCTAAAATCATATCTACAAGAAAGGAGCTTCTTTGTTGCCATTGGAAACTGTACCTCAACACCAACGTCCTTGACCTGTGGTGTTACCCAGGGGTTGATCTTGGGGCCACTATTATTCAACCTCTATATGCTCCCACTTGGACAAATCATCCAAAATAACTTGATTTTATATCATAGCTATGCAGATGACACACAAATTTACTTAGCTCTGTCACCAAACGACTATGGTCCTCTTGAATCTATGTGTCAGTGTATAGAACAAATCAACACCTGGATGTCTCAAAATTTTCTTCAGCTGAACAAAGAAAAAACTGAAGTAATTATATTTGGTAAAAAGGAGGAAAGACTTAGGGTTGCCAGTCTCCTTGACACAAAAGGGTTGAAGGCAAAGGATACAGTTAAAAATCTTGGTGTATTAATTGACAGTGATCTAAATTTCAACAGCCACATGAAAGCGACAACTAAATCAGCTTTTTACCACCTCAAAAATATTGCCAGACTCAGAGGGCTGATGTCAAAATATGACTTAGAAAAACTCATTCATGCATTTATATCCAGCAGGGTTGATTACTGCAATGGACTGTTCACAGGCCTTCCTAAAAAGACTATTAAACAGCTTCAGATGATACAAAATGCAGCAGCTAGGATTCTAACAAAAACTAAAAGAACTGACCACATTACTCCAATTCTTAAGTCCTTGCACTGGCTTCCAGTAAGTCACAGAATTCACTTTAAAGCTCTATTGCTTGTTTATAAATCAGTAAATGGAGCAGGACCTAAATACCTGTCAGACATGCTTCAGCAGTACACACCTTCGCGTCCTCTCAGGTCCCAGGTGAAAAACCTGCTAGTAAAACCTACTGTTATAACTAAACATGGTGAAGCAGCTTTTAGCTGCTATGCGGCTCAGCTGTGGAATCAACTTTCGGATGACATCAAAAAGGCCCCAACTGTAGCCAGTTTTAAATCTAGACTTAAGACCAAACTGTTCTCAGATGCTTTCTGCTAACTGTGCCGAGTTACAAATTCTGAATCTGCCTTGATAATTATTCTACTTTATCTTTTATTACATTTTTTTTGTTGCTACTTTTGCCTTTGTTTTTTGCTTACTAATTATCCTTTATTTTTAAATTATTTTACCTTGTGTTTTATGTTTTCTTTTTATTATGATCTTTACCTTTTAACTATTCTTTGACTATATTGCCTTTCTATGCTTTTTATTTGTTATTATTGTTTGGTTTTGTTTATGTAAAGCACATTGAATGACCTCTGTATGAAATGCGCTATATAAATAAACTTGACTTGACTTGACTTGACTTAACTTATACACCGAGTTAAGGCTTTGTGTAGCTTCGATACGTCTAGGCTAACGTGCTTCGTAGTATACCTCACAGCTGCTAGTTTTGAGAATTAAATACTGTCCCATTCTTGTCGCTGCTCAACAGTCTGCAGGGAACGGGGTTAGTGATGAACAAAATCGAATGACTTGTAGAGATTTCTAACAGTGTAACTCCCCCACTCTACAACTATTTAGCCCTGCGGTGAGATCTTCGAGAACAAAGCAGTTGATGTGATCCTTGGACTATTCTTTGGATTTTCCACTTTGGCAGTAAGTACTAACCAGTCATTCATCAGGATCCACTGCTTGTGCAATGACTGCTTGCAGTACATTTCACTGGTTCTTCCTGTCATATTGAGACTGTTTCTTTAATTAGACTGAGTAGAGCTAACTAAATAACTGATTGTCCCCTGACTCTGTGACTATTTTCCTAGTTGATGTCTTAAAGCATTCTGTGCTTGAGCTCGCTGACTTGTCCTCTTTTGTGTGTGCAGTTCCTTGGGTTTGTGATGGCCTGCTGTCTGCTAGGTCAGACATACAAGACGCCAGAAGCCGTTGTCAAGCCCTCCAAAATTTTCAGCATATCATCACAGCCACCTAAATACACTAAGTTGGTTGATGACGAACTGCGCCTCCAGTGGCTTTGAAAGCAGAAAGCAGAACACAACTCAAAATTTTGCTTCAACATGTTGAGTTATTACTAGATGGTTGGAACTAGTCTTTTTAAATTGTTGACTATGTTGCTTAGTTTTATCTTTTCTATTTTGCAAACTTCGCTGGGTTTGACATTAAGTCGCAGTTAGTAATTTTCTCATTCTTGGTGACATCTTGGAAGGGACTTTCTGTGAAGTGTATATAGAATTCATATGCTACTGGCAAAATGCTGGAATTATTTAAGTTCAGTTAACGGCTTCTGTTTTTCTTTTAATGTAAATTTCACTGAATGCCAAATGGAAGGTTTTGTTGTCAGGTAAAGAAAGTGTTTTGCACTATTTTTCAAATATCATTTCTAATAGCCTTATTTTTAATATTTCATTTATATGTTATGTTCTGTTCAGACAATGTTTTGCACCTTTTAGAATGGTACTTTTGAGTAAATTCTTTGTGTGCTGTTAAAACAATGTGAAATAAAAAGATTTCAACAGAGCTGATATGTGTTGTTAATCTCCACACTGTGCCATTAGAGGATGTAGTGTTTTCTTTTATGAATGTGTATAATACATGAATTTCTTATTTTATGTTTTTTAATGATTTATATTAATTTATTTGAATACATACTACAGACTGATCTTATTTTCACGTTAGTCTATTTGATAATCTTTCATATCATTTCCAACTTCCAAGTTTTCAGATTTCCACATCTAAATACAATGTGAGTATGCATTAGGAATGCACACTACTTTCTTTCCCTTTGCAACGGAAACAAATAATGAGCACTGAACGTAAAGATGGGTCACTGTGGAGAATATCCCAGTTTTTTCGAATAACTTGTCTTATGTCACAAGACCACTGTACTGTGGTGAATAAAATTCTACCAGAGACTTTCTAATGAGGAGACGCAGCACTCAAAAAATCCTCCATAGAAATGCATGGGGTTAGTTTGTAACGGCAATATGGCAGTTGTCTACACATATCACACCCCTTCCGCAGCAAAACGTTGACGTGAATACATTGAACCAATCATGTGCTGTGTTATGAATACATTGAGCCAATAATGTGGTGCGTTGTGAAGACATTCTGCCAATCATGTGTTGTGATCTCGCCACTAGAGCAAGATTGGTGTCGTGAAGCCTTGCGCACGCACATTTCTGCCGAAATAGATGCCCGATAAGTGCCCAAAAAGCGTTGCAATATGGCCGCCAAGTGGAGGGACTTGCCTAAAAGGACTTTGATCCTACTGAATTTTTGCTGTCAATTAGTCTTTTTAAGTACCAGTTGGGCCATTCAATATAGGGTTCAACGTCAAAAAAATTTATACAAAAGGTTTTTTTAATGGATTATGGTACTGTTGGACATGTTAAATAATATAGCCTACTAAAAATCTAGGAAAATCTAATCTTGAAAGCGGTCATTTTCAAGATGGCCACCAAAATGGCTGCCAAGAGGTTAGAATGGCAATGTAGCCGCCTGCAGCCATCTTAAGCTGACTGCATGACGTGATTATTTCTGAGATTCTTATATGTTTTCAACCCGGAATTGTGCATACTGTATGTCATGCAGTCAGCTACAGACCACTGCAGGCGGCTACATCAAGTCAAATCCTCTTCATATCTCAATTAGCCTGTTCAGCCTACAGGGGTGAATTTGAGGTCAAATTAAACAATAATATGATAAATGTTAACAGAATTTTTTTGAATACTTTTTTCAGCCATATAGTCTTATGACAAATTTACTCAATGCACTGGCAGACACATTTGCTTGTTTTTAGGACAAATTTGCTTAACGCACTGGCAGACAAATCAGCTTAATTCTGAAAACAATACCAACTAGATTTTTTTTATGTTGATATAAGATTAATATTAGATAAGCAGTTTTTGCAGTGATTCTACAATGTGGAAAATAGTCTAAACTAGAATGCATTTCCGGAGGAACTGGGTTTGACTCACGTTTCAGCTCAAGGGATCCATGGCTGAGGCCACAAAGCCAAGGCCAAAATGTTACCAGCTTTCGTGAACATGAAACCGAATTCACAAATCCATTCAATGATTTGGATTAGCAGTTTAGCACGCCACCTTCTATGCAATGCTTCTATGTGGCAACAACAATCCCTCAAAAATTCTTTCGTAAAGAGGCAGCGGGTTCTTTACGAAAGAAAGGTTTTGATTTTGTGGCTGCCTGCCACAGATTAGTCAATGTATAGGAAACACTAGGCACGACTCCTCCCTCCCCCTGGTAACGTATCCTGACTCTGAGCTGCGCAGCCGTCGCCATGGCGTCATAGTCAAATCCTCTCAGATCATTTTTGGGCCCACTTCGTTAAAAATGATCTTCCCTCTCTCCAGTCTAGACAGAAGTGGTGCACTGATTATCCTGACCTTCAACCTAACACTGTTGTTCTCAGCTCCCCCGATCCCTTTGGCCAGTAGGTAGAGTGATTTCCCTCCATCCCGGCAAGGACAGCCGTTGTAGGGTTGCAGATGTCCAGGTGGGGGACAAACAGTACACAATACACGTTACCCGCCTCATCCCTCTTCCCTCCCTACCTGAACTCCCATGACCTACTGTACTAGCAGAGCCCGTCTACGGAGAGCCTTGCCACTCCGTATTAAGTCCCATTGTACCGAATTTTGGATGCAGTTCCACCAGAGTTCCACTGGGGGCGATCGCCATGAGTACAGAATGAATGGGAGTCAATGGAGCTACACGGCTAAATTTGTCTCTTTCACCTGATTGTCGTTGACAAATCTCAGATTTGATTGTAGTTTGTATAGCTTCAACATGGGTTATAGGTCAAAAGTTGAATGAACGAGTACTTATGTCCTTTTGATTTCTTACAGGTTGGGTCGTTGTTGCACATAACACGCTAGCATTGTGCTAATGAATGATGTCATTGACACATTTGAAAGGCTTTTTAGAACAATTAAGTGACTTTAAAAAATATATACTCAACCAAGTGTATTTTCTTTGCCTCCCCTTTCGAATACAATACTCATTACTTGAAAAAAAATTATATCCCGAGAAAAGTGGATTTTGAGGGGTACAGCTCCATAGACCTCCATGCATTCTGCACTCGTGGACGAGCGCCCTCATGTGGAACCACAGAAGGAACTGCAACCAGTTCAGAAACCGGAAGTTTTCCGAGAGTGACAGTTCTCCCCTTATTAGACATTCTCTGGTACTAGCATATTTGCAATCCAAATTTGGGGGCGGCTGTTTGGAAGTTTCAGCTCTGTGCTGCATTTGCAGAGCAATTGCCACGCCCCTTTTCCTTTGACACTCATTTCCCCATTTAGTTCACTGCAGCTCCAACCAATTAGCCCAATCAGCCACAGACTTTATTAGGCAACACCTGTGCCCACAGCCCTTCCTTTGTTCAAGCCACATGGAGGAATCCTTGTTCGTTGCTGCTGCGAATGCCGTGTCCTGCCTTGTGTGCGTTTTTTGAACTATAAGTCATGTTTTATTTTTTTTATTTAATTCATTTGATTATTTATATGCATTTGTTAGGTTATTAAATTATGGAGCAAAGAAAATAATGTATTTACTTTGGACTATTTAGCTTATTTCCTGCATTCTATGTTCTAGTGTAAAAGTTTGTTATTTAATTGAATTGTGGCCTTGTATTGTGGCATTATGGAGCTAATTGTATCCCATATCCCTTTCCCTCTTAGAGACCACACAGGCACACACACGCACACACATACCTACTCCTGCTCCTATCCAAACACAAACAGTCATACACACACAACCATAACCACACTCAGGGTCGGACTGGGCACAAAATTCGGCCCTGGCAATTTTCTCCTGGACCGGCCCACCACTGGACCGATGACCCCCCCCCCCCCCCCCCATAACACCCAGTATTATGCTGTAGCAACACTTCATAAACTGAACCCAAACATTTAGATTTGGACCTATCACAATAACACGGGGGTCCGGGGGATTTTTCTTAATTTCTGGTTGCTAATAACACCATTTTAAAGTGATTTGAGAGGGACAGGATTCAGGGATAGGCTAAAGACAGGCTCATCTTCTGTCTGTCTCACGTCATGTTACCCCATGCATTAACACGTCACTGCTTGACTAAATGAAAAATATAGGCTACTGAACATGGACATCGTCATAGTTGACAGAAATTACGTTTTGTGCCAACATGTTGTAGAAACACAACCACAGCCTTTATTTGGTGCAAATCTCCTTTACTTTGGTTATAGTCCGCGATTCACATTAACTGTAGGCTATCACCACAAGTGTATAGCCTACTAAACGTTTTTGCCCAAGTTTGTGTGCCGTCATCACATTTTGCAAAATTAGGCTACCGGACCCCTTCGTTACTAACCTACCAGTTGATACTTTTTACCTGCATCGACTCGCGACTGATTGTGCATCTAATGCAGTGGTCCCCAAACTTTTTCTTCCGAGGGCCAGCTCACTATGCCTGGCTCCAAGAGAGGGCCAGAGACTCGGAGTAGTTCTATATCAGTAACCATAAATAGCTTAGTGCTGTGAACAACAGCAGTCTACCTTAGTTGAAGATTCTATTACATTTAATCATAGGATATTGCAATTTAATACCATTGTTAGCTGTGTTTATATTGTCATCATGCCATATCAGTGTAAATTAAATAATACTAATAAAAAAACGTTTGCATTCCCAAAAGTATTAGCAGGGAGTCCCAAAAGTATATTTTATTAAAAATGAATTCTGTGTCTTTGCATACACAGCTCAAGTTGTGAATATCCTACAAATAATTTAAAGTTCTCAAACTATGAGAATTTTATGAAGTGCTGAAGTGGTCTGAAATGACCACCACCATTCTAACTTTCAGTCACCTGATGAGAACTTTGTGAACTCTTTGTATGAACATTTGAACGAGTGAATAAAAAATAGAAATAATTATCCCAGAAAGTCCCAGAAATATGACTTGAATAGAAGTTAGTTAGTTATTAACAATTAATTGATAAACTTTTAAAATACTTTGAGCACTGATGCAGTCAGCATAGGCCTCTCACATTGTTTGCAGGTAGCCTACATTTCATTCCGTTTTCGATGGCAAACGCAAAACAGCGCCAAATTGCGGAGGTTTTATTTTGACGATGTTGTACTCCCGTGCGGGCCGGATGCTATATACTACGGACATGTCTTGGGGGGCCACCCAAAATGAGGTGGCGGGCCGTAGTTTGGGGACCACTGATCTAATGTAACACTCGGTGGAGAGACTTCCACTTTCCAAGTTTCACTTTCACTGTCGTTGTGAGCTAAAAGGCTAGGCCTACTATATGGGAAATATTTTGAAGTTCCTCTTGAGTATCAGCTCTAAAAATGAATGGATTTTCTTTAACCTTTGCTACACTTTTCCACCAAGTTGTGCGAAAATTGTAGGCTATACCCGTAGTTTTTTTTTATGTTGACAGAACCGCACTACAGTAGCACATGGTCAGGGTCGTAGCAAGCGTGGAGGATGTGGGTGTTATAACGTACACATTTTTGCGGGAACACAATTCTATCCCCCACACTTTTTGTCAGATTAAAACGAAAGTAAAATATGGAAATAAACGCTCACGTAAAGAGTTGGAACCGTATGTCTAAAGAGGGCGGGCTCTGATAACGCGCACACACAGACACAAATAGGTTGATTTGATTGAACGGTCATCCAGCCAATCACATCAAGTTAGCGTCAGTGAAGAACCAGAGCCGCTCTGATCAAATTCTAAGTGTGCGTCTTTTAAGGCTGTGCTGCTGCTTGGGTCTGTATTATAATGTCTGCAGTGATCAGATTTGAGGTAAAATTGAAATGATAATTGTTACCACATTATGCTAAACGAAAATTCACTGACTTTTTTTGTCACAATGTAGAAATGCAGGGAGTCAAAGTGAAAGCAGGGGTGTGCGCACCAAGGCACTTGTTGTTTCTGCAGAAAGGCCCTTGGCTACTGTTCTCAGAGCATTATGCTTTCTCTGTCTATGATCTGCAGCTTTTCTCAACAATTAGCCTACTGCACGTAGCCGCGAAATTAAGTTATGCCCGGTGCTTCACACATCTGATCATTTGCAGAACCGCGGACTGAAAGAAAAATAAACTAGGCTAAAAGTTTCCCCAATCCGAAATAGCCTACTTATTAATTTGGTGTCATCAACTATAGACATAGCCCAGTCAGCACACATAGCCTACGTCTCCAAGACGCTTGGAAAAAACAGCTTCATTACATCACATTCCATTTAGAACGTCTTATTTGATCTTACAAATGGCGGCGTCAAGCAACTAGTTTAAACAATAACGTGGCTTCCTGTAACTATCATTGGAAACAGCATAGAAACTGCTAATCATAATCTTTAAATTGACATTAATTAAGCTGGCTATATGCAACACAATTTATTTATATTCCCTTATGTTTGGGTAGACTTCAAACGTTTTTGAATTTGAGCTTACAGTTCTGTCATTATTCTGTGTCCTTTACATTTATTTAATAGGTAGGCTATTATAGTTAGGCATATTAATAGTCCAGTGATACCTCGAAAGTAGGCTGTTATCTGTTAGGCAATTTATTGTAGCCTGCTAACCCATATGCACAAAACATGATTTCTGAATTGATTTCTTCATTTATAACATGAAATGTGTCTCCAGGGTAGTGTCAAATAGTGAAGTGATAGCAGGTAGATAATGTAGGCCTAGGCTACGTGTCACAGCCACACAGATGAGGGGCGCTGCTAGTTCTGTCCCTCACAAACTACATTATAATGGTGTAGGCTATTTAGCAATCAGAATTTCAAAACATTTCCGGGAGAGAAACTCCCGGACAACCGCCAATATAGTCCGCACCCTTCTCAGAAAATACAACATCTCTGTAGGGAGTTATTTATAATTTGGCCAGATTGTTTCACTTCCCTATCTCAAAAACCCCACACATTTAAGCTTGATGCGCCTCTGCACATGGTGCAGTAAATGGAAGCTCTTGGTAGCGCGTGCAACTAACGTCTATAAAACAATATATTGTAACAAACGGCAAGGTTGTCTCAGAATGGTTTTTATTGGTTATGCACCAAAACACACGAACACGTTGTGGGCGCCCCGCTGTCGCGGCGGTGACTTCCGGTGAAGGCTGCACGGTGACCGGTGTTAGAGCCACAGCTCCATTGTCACCAAGTTCCACAGAGTCAGTGTCAAAGTCTCCACGACCCTCAGCTGAGGCCAGGGGTCGATACGGGGCCAGTCGATCACGGTGGAGAGCCACAACTCTCCGACGCTTAATCAGTCTCACACGATAAACCACATCAGACAGCTTCTCTAAGACATCGCACGGCCCTGGCTAGTGAGTTTCGGGGAAATGCCTTTCTTTCTCTCCGGGCAGTACACCCACACTTTATCGCCGGTCTGGAACTCCTGGCCGCGACAGCGCGTATCGTAAGCGCGTATCGTAAGCTCGCTTTTGACGTATTCCAGCTTCACTCATAGCCTGCCTGGCCAACTTGTGTACTCCTTTCAGTCTCTCGCGTAGCTGCTTGTAGTATTCCAGCCCTGGCTTACCTCCAATCTCCGCTTCCGGAGGCGAACCGAACACCAAGTCCACCGGCGTGCGTAGCTCTCGCCCGAACATCAGAGCTGCCGGTGTGCATTTCTTTGACTCTTGCACCGCTGTTCGATATGCCCAGAGCACCAGGGGCAAGTGTAAGTCCCAGTCCTTTTGTCGGCGGTCGGCCAATATGGCCAGCTGCACTGCTAGCGTCCGGTTAAACCGTTCCACCAGCCCGTCGCTTTGTGGATGCAGAGGTGTTGTTCTCATTTTCCGGATGCTCATGCGCTGGCAAACCTCAGCAAACACCTCTGCCTCGAAATTCCGCCCTTGGTCGCTGTGGAGCTCTTCTGGTGCCCCGAACCGGCAGAACATCTCAGTGACCAGTCTGTCCGCTGTCGTGTGGGCACTCTGATCTGGCACCGCATACGCCTCCGGCCACTTAGTGAAATAGTCCATGGCCACGAACGATTTCCCCGCTCTGTGACTGGCAGTGGGCCCATGACATCGACGGCTACCCGCTCCATGGGAGCCCCGACTGCGTATTGCTGCAGCGGAGCGTGCAAGCGTCGCGTGGGGCCCTTCTTTGCTGTGCAGGCGTCACAGCAGTGAACATGCAGTTCAACGTCCAGCCTGCATCCCGGCCAATAGAAGTGGCCTCTCAGCCGACGAAGAGTCTTTGCAATGCCGAAATGAGCCGCCCCCACTGCCCCATGCACATGTTCCAGTACACAGGCTCGTAATCCAGCAGAAACCAGCAACTGGAAAATGTCAGATTGTCTATCGGGAGCTCGCCAGTGTCTATACAACAGTCCTTGACGTGCTACTATTCCCGGCCACTGTGAATAAATCGCTTTTGTCTCTGGATCGAGTGCTGATACATCAGTCCATGGCGGTCGCTGACCGGCTTCAATCCATGATCACACTCGGCCGAGCGTGGCGTCTTCCGATTGCGCCTTCCGGATCTCCTCCCTCGACATCACGTCCACCGGCGACTGCGCGTCCGTGGCCCCAGCTGCCGCTCTGCAGTGCTGCGTCGTGGTGTTGGGCTGCGGTGCGTTGTCTCTGGTCTCTCGATCACTTTAGCTGGTAGCAGAAGGCGGCGAGACGACCTCGGGGTGCTGCTGGCGAGCGTTGAGTCTCTCGCTGGCATGCTGCTGACGAGCGTTGGCTCCCTCACTGGCGTGCTGTTGGCGAGCGTTGACCCTCTCGTTGGCGCGACGCTGGCTAGCATTGAAAACAGCGACTCTCTTTCTCTCTGCCAGCGGTGATGCAGCCTGTAGCCGACAAGCGGGCTCCGGTTGAGCCGCGGCCAGGCTCCTCTCCTCCCTCCGGTGGCAGTGTTGGCACTGGTCTGCTGCACACGGACGCCTGGACAGGGCGTCCGCGTTGCCGTGAAGGCGACCCGCCCGGTGTCGAATCTCCATGTCGTAGTCCTGGAGCGCCTCCAACCAGCGAGCCAGCTGGCCCTCTGGTTCTTTGAAGTTCAGCAGCCAGGTGAGCGACGCGTGGTCCGTTCTTAGCAGGAACCGTTTGCCGTAGACGTAGGTTCGGAAATGGCGCACTGCCACCACCACAGCCAACAGTTCTCTGCGGGTCACGCAGTAATTCTTCTCCGCTCGGTCCAGTGAGCTGAAGTATGCGACCACTTGCTCGCCCTGCTCGCCTGCTTGTGAGAGGACGGCGCCGACGCCCACGTCGCTGGCGTCGGTGTCCAGGATAAACGGCAGTCAAGGGTCAGGGAAAGCGAGCACTGGGGCCTCACATAGCGCCCTCCGCAGCCGCCGGAATGCCGCGTCTGTCTTCCGTGTCCACTCGAAGAGTTGGCCTTTGTGCGTCAATCGATGCAGCGGGCTGGCGACTGTAGCAAAGTCCCGAATGAAGCGCCGGTAATATGACGCCAGGCCCAGGAAGCTCCGCAGCTCAGCACTGTCGCATGGAACAGGCCAACGTCTCACCGTCTCCACCTTAGCTGGGTCGGTGGCCACTCCGGCAGCCCCCACGACATGGCCCAGGAACCCGGTTTGCCTCCGGAACAGGTGGCACTTTTTCGGGTGCAGTTTGAGCCCAGCACCTCGTATGGCGTCGAACACCTTCTCCAGATGTCCTATGGCACCGGTGAAGTCCGTTGCATGACACAGGATGTCGTCCAGGTAAACCACGCAGCATGTTCGTGGAATGCCCGCCAGGACACGCTCCATCAGCCGCTCGAAGTTCGCTGGCCCGTTGCATAGGCCGAACGGAAGTACCCGGAACTGCCACAGCCCTTGCCCGATGGTGAACGCTGTCTTCGGCCGAGCTTCCGGGGCTAGCTCAATCTGCCAGTAGCCACTGTGCAAGTCCAGCGAGCTAAACCAGCAGGAGCCGGCAATGCTGTCCAGCGCATCGTCAATGCGGGGAAGCGGGTAGGAGTCTTTCCGGGTTACCTGGTTGAGGCTCCTGTAGTCAACACAGAACCGCCACGAGCCGTCCTTCTTCCGGACGAATACAGCTGGCGCAGCCCAGGGACTACTGCTTGGCTCTATTACTCCTGCCGCGGCCATATCCTTTATCTTTTCTTCAGCTGCTTGTCGTTTGGCGAACGGTAAGCGATGAGGTTGAAGTCGGATGGGCCGGGCATTTCCGGTGTCGATATCGTGTTGGACCAGACTCGTTCGGGTGCAGTCCTCATCTCTTGCGGCAAAGATGTCGGTGTTAGTAGCCTCCGCACCTGGCTACCCTGTGCTTCACTCAGCCCCTCACAGCTACGAGTGCAGAGTTAATTTACGGCTTGCTTTGTCTCTACAGAGGGCCGCGCTCTCTGAGCGGAGAGTGGTGATTGCTCAACCTGCTCTCCTGGCTCCTCTCTAGTGGGCGTGAGCTGAGCAGTGGCGGACTCAACAAGCGGACCTGGATGAGGCCTGTTGTTTTCGCGGGCTTGAGTTTCGCGGGCTTGTGTGGGGAGGGGCGGAGACTCAGCAAGCGGACCTGGATGAGACCTGTTGTTTTCGCGGGCTTGTGTGGGGAGGGGCGGAGTCTTGGATGGCGAGCACTCTTTGCGAGTTTGCTTTCTGCGGGCTTGTGTGGAGCGAGTTGGAGAGTTCTTCGTCGCGCCAGCTCTCCACACTTCGTGCTCTGTCTTCCCCGCCGTGTGCAACACTACGCTGCTCGTCCCTAAGTGTAGTGTGAACCGGGAAATGTCCACCACAGCCCCCCGTTTCTCTAGCAAGTGCAGGCCGAGAATGCAATCATCCTGAATGCTAGCCAACAAAAGCTGGCGGCTCGCCGTCTCACCGTTGATGCACACACACACCACTTTTTGTCCATACAGTTCCGCTCGCTCTCCGGTAACTGTGGTGATGCGTGTTTTTGTCTCTTCCCAGCCTCTGGGTCTGGCTACCAGCGTGCCGGGTAAGAGACCGGGGCGCACCAGCGAGATGGTGGAGCCAGTATCGATCAAGGCGCGACACCGAGTCCCGTCTAGCGTACAGTCCACATAGAGTCCTCTTGTTTGGCCGAGCCGGCCCAGCCGTATGCAGTCCATAGCCAGGGAGGTAGTGGAACTTGAAGGTGGCATCCCTCCCGCCGTGCCACCTCCCTCTAGTTTGACTGGGGCGCGCGCATGAGGGGTGCTGGGGCGGGACAGTACCTCGCGATGTGCCCCGGCTCGCCACACCGGTAGCATCCGTCTCCGCTGGCCGGCCTCTTCCATTCGCGTGGGCGGCGTTGTGGTGGCTGTGCTGTGGTCTGTCGCGTCGTCTCCAACTCCCCCCCCGTCTTCCTCCATCGATGTCTGGCGTACGCAATGCCTCGACTCCGTTGTGTGGAAGATGTTTTCCACCTGTTCGGCCTCCGCCAGCGCCACGGCCAGCGAGCTGGGGGCGCTCAGGCGAAGGTGTTCTCTCAGCCGCTCCGGGTGGATGCCTCGCACAAACGCTTCCAGTGCCATCTCTTCATGTAGACTCTGGCTGTACGTTGGGTAGCCCCGCCGGGCATACAGCTGCAGGTCAGCCGCGAACTTGCCCAGTCTCTCGCCCTTGTGTCGCCGTCTGGAATCGAGTTTTTCTCTAGCATCGCTGGTGAAGATTCTATGGCCGAATCGTCGTTGCAGAGCGGCTTCGATTGCGGTCCAGCTTGCTTGCTCTGCCGGTGGCAGGTCTTCTAATACTTGTAGCGCTTCCCCCTCCAGGGCCAACGCCACCTGTACGCCCGTTCTCCCCGCCGACCAGCCATTCAGCTCGGCTGCCAGACGGACCTGCACCAGGTATGTCGCCAGCGGCCTCTCACCATTGTAGCGGGGCAACTTGGCGTTGGAGCGCCCTTCCGCTGCCGTCGCGCCGGGGACCGGCCGATTTCCCTCGCTCCCGTGTGGAGCGGGTTCCAGTGGCGGGATGCTGCCATCAGCCCGGTTCGTCTCCTCCTGTGGCCTGGGGCGGGCTTCTTCGTTACGGTCACGCTGCAGGCTGGCTCCATCTGCTGGGCCCAGCAGGTGGCCATGGGCGAGCGCGCTGTCGAAGAGTCGCCTTGGCAGGAAACTCATCATCGCCCGGACATCGGTTGCAGCTCTCTCCTCCCGTCCAGTAGGGGTTGACATCCCACTTCTGACACCAATGTAAAAAACGGCAAGGTTGTCTCAGAATGGTTTTTATTGGTTATGCACCAAAACACACTAACACATAATTCTGGGCCAGACCTGGCCCTTATGCTCCAGCACTAAACATCTATCTTAGGCTGTATCTAAAACACACACCAATCAACCCTATTTATGAACAATGTAACCAGCTGCAAACATAAACACAACAGACAGAACATACAACGTTGTCAACCCACCTGGTTTAGAACATAAACATTACACACATACACACACCGCACAGCATCATGGGAGCACAGTCATGAACAGCTAGGCTCAGATCATTACAATATTTATAGAATAAAACTAGACCTCTGGTTGCTGTTTATGGTTAAACTGTGATGATGTGAACACCAGCCAGCGGAGGGCACTTATACAGCCTAGGCTACAATGCACTCGTAGGCCTAGCAGCTGCTTGGACAAATCCACTTGAGGGGTGGGGCAGGGGGCGCGATCGTAACACACACTGAACCTGTCATGAAGAGGCCAAATGATTCACCTGTCACCCCCCAAGCCAAATGGATGCAACTGCATTTATAGGCTAGGCCTATGCCTACATGACGGGCCGCAAATAGGCAAAATAACTTAAAAAAAAAAAATGTAAAAAATAAATCCCGGAGGTCACCAGCCCACATGTGGACCTACCCACCGGTACGGTGTACATTTTAGGACATCCTCAGCTGTCAGACTCAAGTGTCAGACATCAGATGAAAAGGCATCAGGTCTCAGGAAAACCGCTGTCAAGTTTACGGAATTACACAGTCATGTCTCAGACATCAGATGAAAAGGAGTCAGGTCTCAGGAAAAGCGCAGTCAGACGAAAAGTTCTCAGATGAAAAGTTATCAGAGTCAGGTCTCAGAAAAAGGGGAGTCAGACAAAAAGTTCTCAGATGAAAAGTTATCAGAGTCAGGTCTCAGAAAAATGAGTCAGACAAAGTTCTCAGATGAAAAGTTCTCAGACTCTTTCTCAGATTTCTGTTAACTGGTACAACAAGCAAACTTATTTGTGATATAATAGGCTACGAAATAGTTGTTTACTCAGCTAACTGCCCTACATAGTACACAAAGCTTTTTTCCAAAAACTCCCTCTTTGATTTTATATAATTTTTTAACTGTAAAAAATGTATATAAAATCAAAGAGGGAGTTTTTGGGAAAAAGAAGCTTTGTGTACTATGTAGGGCAGTTAGCTGAGTGCAACAGATGTGTTTTGACATGGGTAAGTCGAAAGGGGAAGCCGCATAATAGATTTATAGCATTTTTGAATAGTAAAAAAATAATATAAAATCAAAGAGTGCGTTTTTGAAAAAAAGAAGCTTTGTGTACTATGTAGGGCAGTTAGCTGAGTGCAACAGATGTGTTTTGACATGGGTAGGTCAAAAGGTCAAGCCGCATAATAGATTTATAGCATTTTTGAATAGTAAAAAATTAATATAAAATCAAAGAGTGAGTTTTTGAAAAAAAGAAGCTTTGTGTACTATGTAGGGCAGTTAGCCAAGTGCAGCAGATGTGTTTTGACATGGGTAGGTCAAAAGGTGAAGGCACATAATAGATTTATAGCATTTTTGAATAGTAAAAAATAATATAAAATCAAAGAGTGCGTTTTTGAAAAAAAGAAGCTTTGTGTACTATGTAGGGCAGTTAGCTGAGTGCAGCAGATGTGTTTTGACATGGGTAGGTCAAAAGGTCAAGCGGCATAATAAATTTATAGCATTTTTGAATAGTAAAAAATTATTATGAAATCAAAGAGTATGTTTTTGGACAAAATAAGCTTTGTGTATTATGTAGGGCAGTTAGCTGAGTGCAGCAGATGTGTTTTGACATGGGTAGGTCAAAAGGTCAGGTCGCATAATAGATTTATAGCATTTTTTGAATAGTAAAAAATTTATATAAAATCAAAGAGTAAGTTTTTGGACAAAATAAGCTTTGTGTATTATGTAGGGCAGTTAGCTGAGTGCAGCAGATGTGTTTTGACATGGGTAGGTCAAAAGGTCAAGCCGCATAATAAATTTATAGCATTTTTGAATAGTAAAAAATTATTATGAAATCAAAGAGTATGTTTTTGGACAAAATAAGCTTTGTGTATTATGTAGGGCAGTTAGCTGAGTGCATCAGATGTGTTTTGACATGGGTAGGTCAAAAGGTCAATTCGCATAATAGATTTATAGCATTTTTATAAAGTAAAAAAATTATATAAAATCAAAGAGTGAGTTTCTGGAAAAAAGAAGTGTTGTGTAGTATGAAGGGCAGTTAGCTGAGTGCAACAGATGTGTTTTGACATGGGTAGGTCAAAAGGTCAAGCCGCATAATAGATTTAAAGCATTTATAGCATTTTTCTTACATTAAAAAATATTTATAAAATCAAAGAATGGGTTTTTGGGAAAAAGAAGCTTTGTGTACTATATAGAGCGGTAATCCGAGTTCACCAGATGTGTTTTGACATGGGTAGGTCAAAAGGGCAAGCCGCATAATAGATTTGAAACATTTAACATTAAAAATTGTATAAAATCAAACAGTAGGTTTTAGGGAAAAAGAAGCTTTGTGTACTAGAAAGGGCAGTAAGGCGAGTTTAGGAGATGTGTTTTAGTATGGGTAAGTCAAAAGGTGAAGCCGCATAATAGATTGAAATCTTTTATCAGCATAAAAAATTCATAAAATCAAAACATGGGTTTTTGGACAAAAGAAGCTTTGTGTAATATAGGCAGGCCTTGTTTAAACACATTAAAGTTGGTTTGACACAAACTCGACCCTCGTAGTCAGTGCTAAATAGATTTTTCGAATGTGTCGAATATCCAACGTCCAATATAAAACCAACTTTACCACGGTAACTTGACAGCGGTTTTCCTGAGACCTGATGCCTTTTCATCTGATGTTTGACACCTGAGTCTGACAGCTGAGGATGTCCTAAAATGTACACCGTACTACGCCGGGCATTTGCCCGGTTGTAGATTACCAGTCCGAGCCTGACCACACTGGATGTAGCATCAATAAAAAAGGAATTGTGGAATTAAAAGTGACTGGACTGAACTGTTCTCACCGACACCTCCACTGGTATCAAGCCAGCCACCTACACATCCCTCTCAAACCTCCTTTTCATGGGGCGTTTTACCCCACTCCATTACGGGAAAACAGCAGGGAAAAAGTTAAAAGCACGAGAAACACGGAAAACGGGAGGGTCGACATGTAACTATGCAGTGACGTTTTTCGGGTAGCCTAAATGACGTCCTTTCCCATAATTTCCTTGGACCCACGCCTCTTACGGGAAAGACATGTACGCTAGCTGTTTATATTTCTCGAGTCCGGAAAGCGCGCACACTGTGTGTTGTCTTATTTGCTGCTTCATCTCAAGATGGCAAACGGGAGCGTCGTCCTCAGAAATATCTTCGGCTTCTTCAATCTGCTTTTTGCGGTAGGTAGCCCAAAGATTTCGTCAAGGCCTACTATGCGATTATGTGTAGCCTATGTTAACTTTTTATAGTATTTAGCAGAGCGGTGTCCAAAACGATTCAATTAAGCTACATCAATACACGTAGGCTGCTGCCATAACATTAAAATGAATGGTCTCTAACTTCTTTGCAGATTTTTGGCGTCTTGGTTATTGTCTTGGCATTAGTAGTCCATGTTCATCTTAACAATGTGCAGGAGGTAAGAACCAGAACTGTGGTGGCTCTAATAATTTGTTTTAATTTATGTAGGCCTACCATGTAGCCTTACTGCCAGTTTAGGATAGACTGAGTACAGTTGGGACATGTGTAGGCTACGGTTGAGATGCACAGCCCAAGTTGCTATGCGTGTCCTCTTTGAATATGGAACATTTTAACTAGGTATAATTATCTCATAATTATGAGATAATGTGATACATGCTTTTTTTTTACTCATGTGAATGGAATGAGCTTCCGTATAAAGGTATCAGCAAACGTTTTTTTATCCTTTTCAAAATAAGAAGTTCACTTCACCATGTAGCGATACGTCCAATGATAGCTCATTACCAACATTATTCTGTGCCCTAAAAAGTAGCATATTTTGTGACATTGTGTCATGTAAGGTCATTGCAAAATCTAGAGAAATGTGTGAGGTGGTCGGATGAGACACACATTTGATACATTCCATTTGTGGCCATATCCATATATCCATATCCATTTGTTCACCATACCTGTTCCATGTGTCACATATTTTGTTCATGTTTTATTCCTTTTAACCAATGCTAATTTAAATCAAATGAAATAATTTGAATTAAAAACACTTTGCATATGCTATGTTTTCATTTATTCAATTTCGCAATGAACGGTTAGTTAAATATACATCATTAAAAATTGGTGTCTTAACTACAAGTCTCAACTCTAGGCTACTGAATATGGCAATATGTAGGCCTCCTCAATTGACATACTGTAGTCGAGACAAAAATGCACCTTATGTTTATGAGTTAATTGTGGAAAATATAAAGTACTTATGGGTATCATTTATTGATAATAGTTTAGTCTTTTCACTATTTAACTTTTCAGTATCTATTTTTTGTTTGATTTTGTGTGAGCAAAAAGTGTCTCAACTGTTCTCAGTCTACCCTACCACCGGCCAGCAGTAGCCTAGGTTACACTCTTTTAGGTAATGCATCATCACATTGTGAAGAAAACTTTAGGTACTTTCTTTATTTAGTTTGGACAGATCGCTGCAGTTTTCGTCTTGTACGTGATTGGATTCATCACATTGGCCATCTCCTTTTTGGGCGCATACGGCGCGTTCAGACAAGTAAAATGGATGTTGGTCGTGGTGAGTGTTTTTGCTATCTTGCCTTTTGTAATGCAAAACAGGAATTAAATGAATCACCAGGAAGTAATGACTTCCCATTTTTATGCAGTTCTTGGTGCTGATGTGTGTTGGCTTTCTGTTCCTGGTCTGCGCTGCAGGAATCATGGCCTTTCTGCAATCACAGGTAGCCTTATCTGACCATGAGTGCTTAACTTTAAAGTAGCACATTTCATTAAATACACTTTTTTTTATGAAATAAAGATTTCCAATAAATTGAGTGCTTCCAGTGGCTCCCACCTCACAATATCCCATGTTTTCACTTAATAGGAATTAAAGTACAAAGATAACAAGCATGTTAAGTGCTGTATTTTTTATCCATTATGCATTAGATTTAACATTTTTGACATTATGATTTAACATTTCTCTTTCTTCATCCCTTTCTTCCCCCAAGATTAACCAGGAAATAGAACAGGCTTTTAATAAGATGGGGCCATTGGATCAGACCTCTGAGGATTTCAAGAAATTCATGGATGGATTGCAGAAGTCGGTAAATATCAGCAGAAGAGATGATTCTGTAGTAGGCCTGGCTCATTTAGAAAAAAAGATATCAATTAGGCCATGGTACATCGTTTTAGATTTGATATCTAGAAATCCTTAATTGGACTATCTTTTAAAGCAACACCAAAGAGTTTTTTTGTACCTTAAAATAATGTTTCCAAAATTATTTCAGTGGTTCATCAACTTGTAACAGGGTGAACGGCACTTCTGCATTCGCTTCGCAGTCCTCTATCGGCTATGTAAGTTTACTATGTAAGTTTGCCAGATCGGGTAGCGGATCTGTAGTTCGATGGAATGAGACATAATAAACTACAAATTTGACTTGCGTCGCAATACATCGTACTTTCATAAATTATGCAACATATTCTACCTTGTCTGTGGACATTGTTATTTGCAAAGCCGGTGCTGGATAAACAAATAGCGTGCGTGCGACAGAGGGAAAGTTCTTTGGTGTTGCTTTAAGTGCATCATGAAATGTTACAATTACATATCATAATAGAGATCCTAAATATGTAGGTCAGCTTAAAATGTATGGATTGGGGCCGCAGTAGACCTTCAGGCCAGTAAATGTGTGATTAATTATAAACTAGCTTGGAATATGCTTCTTCTGTGGTAACAGATGCAGTGTTGTGGTGCTTTCAACGGCTCCAGTGACTGGAATGACCATGTGCCGGAGTCCTGCGACTGTTCTCCTTCAGAGAAGGCCAAGTCCGACACCTGCGTGGCTTTGCCAGGCTACAGCATTGTAAGATACTACAATTGTAATGTTATTAATGGGGCAGTCGTGGCTAGTTAGGGCTTAAGACTTGGAACCGAAGGGTTGCCAGTTCAATCTCCAATCAGTGGGAACGACTGAAGTGCCCTTGAGCAAGGCACCTAATCCCTCACTGCTCCCCGAGCGCCGCTGTAGCAAGGCAGCTCACTGCTTCGGGTTAGTGTGTGCTTCACCTCACTATGTGTTCACTGTGTGCTCTGTGTGTTCACTAATTCACGGATGGGATAAATGCAGAGACCAAATTCCTTGTATAGGCATGTATGCTTGGCCTAGAAACTTGATTCACATTTACATTTACAAAAGCGACGAGAAGCATTATCACTCACAATATCAGGGAAACCCCCCTGTTTTTCCCACTGCGAATGTCAAGGAAGTTGAGGATTCGTGCTTGGTAGAACAAGCCCTGCCGAGTCAAATCCTTCAAAGATGAGGCAAGACAACTTCTTCTTAGCATTCGGAAAACACACATAAAACAGACTAGCGAGTGTGCAGGAAGCTGCAGGTGTGCGTTATTAAAAATCATGCCTCCTGCCCGCTTCTTTTTGAAAAACAATGGATGCACCAGTCATTCTCCCATGTGTTTAAATTCAGTTATACATGTTTGATTAATTTGCCTATATAAACCACAGAGCAGCAACTATTAAGCAAAATCGTAAAGAGAAAAGTGCAATATTTAGCTTGCAATAGCTGTCATTAGAAAATGTTTAAATACCCTTTCTAAATGCCTTATTTACACAATTACAGTGATAGTTCAAAGTTGTCAAAATGATTTGAGCCCAATGTTTACATTTAAATACATAGTGTTTAGTACAGATTTTAAATCTTCCATAAATGTGCGCACAAGATTGCAGGACACACACATCCTCGAAAATTCTCAGAACGAAGGACTCAGTACTTGATCGAATTTTAAAGCACCCTTGATATTGGAACAGTGCTTGGCGAGATTTGATGACGTAACATACTTGAAAAAGCAGTCTTGAAGGGTCCGTCCTTGACAGCCAAAGTCCTTTTAGGCAAGTCCCTCCACTCGGCGGCCATATTGTAACGCTTTTTGGGCACTTATCGGGCATCTATTTCGGCTTCATGAATCACGACAGACCAACCTCGCTCCAGCTGCGAGATCACAACACATGATTGGCACAATGTATTCACAACATACCACATGATTGGCACAATGTATTCACAACTACCTCATGATTGGCACGATGTATTCACAACATACCACATGATTGGCACAATGTATTCACAACATACCACATGATTGGCACGATGTATTCACATGTCAACTTTTGGCGGCGGAAGGCGCGGAATATGTGTAGACAACTGCCATGTTTGCGTTACGAACTTACCCCATACATTTCTATGGGAGATTCTTAGAGTGCTGTGCCTCATTAGAAAGTCTCTGGTTTAACAAGGTAAATGATGGCTATTTAATTTGGCTTAATGTGGCGAACACCTTTATGCAAATGCAGCACACTGGGAACGTTAAGTTTACCATAAAATGCAAACTTTACAAACTTATTCAGACTAACAACACCAAAATTCTAGGTTCTCTTTTGATGGTAATTGTGATATAATCATGGCAGGTGTGCAATGATTTAGCTTACATTTTATTTGAACAACGAGCAAATTCCAGCTGATTGTTTATAGCAGCTATGTGTGTGTGTAATAGTCAAGCAAACTAAAGAATTAACAAAATCTAACTTTGCTAACACGTGTAAACATGATTCCATGGTTAATTGACTTGTAATCTAACACTATCTAGCAAGGTAAAAAGCACAGAATCAAACATAGAAAGTTAAAGGATTTGGGTATAGCAACAATGAAATCTTTTTGTAACCTAGCTAGCAAACTATTAAACATCTCTATTAATCTCATTATCTCTGAACACACTATGGCACAGTAGGCTAAGTCATTTTTTTGTGGGTTAATTTCGCACCCACTATCTTATCTCACATTGACATTGGCAAAACATTTTCAGATTTTTAAGTTCCATGTTGGTCATTCCTGTACTTTTTTCTGATGTTTAGGTTTTTGCCCTATACTAGAATCCATTTGGTATCAGTATCAAGATAATTTGGGCAGGTATCATATTGTCACAATGTTGCTAATTTGCTTTCAGAGGTTCAGTAAATGAAAATTGTTTTGTTTTGATATAGAAATGTGCTTGAGTGTAAGGCTGATTATTTTTCATTTTTTGCGGGTGTATACGTGTTTAATGCTGGATGCTTTGGCCCTTGGTTTGGCATGCTTGACATAATTTAGCCTTTGGGCCAGACTATTTGAGGACCCCTGGTCTATACAACTGACAGTAAGGATTTGCATATGTAATGAAGTTGATTATTTATTAATTTTGTGGAAATATTGAGTCAAATAAGGTGATTACAAAGGTGCATATTGTATATCCTCTACTTTCAGTTGTTCAGTCTTTGCTGAATTATTTATCAGCAAAAGACTAAACAGTGCCCTCTCAACCCTAAATGTTATGAGCAGGCACTTTTCTTGCTTCTGAACAGTTCATATAACCAGAAGGTATTTGGTATGTTTGCAATATTTCATTCCCTGATTTATCTCAAATCCCCCTTTTTTAGGCTGTGTTCTCCAACCGAGAGGAATCAGGGCGTTTTGTGTACAAACAGGTATGACCATCCACCAACCGGTTCTGTCTGTTCAGAATTTGTGGCTAATCTGACACATCACTATATTCAGTCCATTGTGTCTAAGAGTTTTTAAGACTCTCTTTTTGTTGTGCAGTCATGCGGTCCCCTTTTCCTGGATATCCTCAACAAGTTGTTAAATATTACAACGGGAATCCTCTTTGGACTGACTGCTTTGACTGTAAGTGCTGATCTCAATACTGCTACGTCTACTAATAATAATGATAATGATAATAATGATGATGATAGAAATAATAATAATGCATGTTATTTATGTATTGTGTTATGTTTACATCATTTTACACTTTTATGTAAAGCACATATTTTATTGACAAGTAGGCCTACCTTTCATGTCACCCAAGTTTGCTTCACACGTATATAAATCAAACAGTTTAATTCAAACAGGAAAACAAATACAATTAATTTAAATAAATAGCAGTTATCACCCCTTTGTTGGACAGTTGCTTTTGAGAAAAAAAGAAGCATTTGACTTAGTGGATATGGAGCCTCTGGGTAATAACTCTCAGATATGCATACACTTTAAAGCAACACAGTGCAGTTCTTTAAAATAACGGTTTCAAACTCATTCTGTTGCTGCACTGACTTACAATACTTTGCCAATGTGTACCCGGAATGCTTGATATTGCTCTAACGTTGATCGGGTAGGATCAACACCCTTTTATTCGTTTTTTGACTTCATGTTAGCACAATTAGACATGGGATATTGATGCCAAAGGAAATGCATATCAATTATTCCATCGTGTTACTTTAAGATGGTGAAATAATACATGTGTATGTGCATTCCACTGTATAATCAAATACAAGTTGATTAGGGGGGGAAACAAAGATTTTTTAAATCCTTGTCCACTGATGTTGATGGGGTTAGTCATGAGCTTGATCATGCTTCTCTGTTCTCCCTGTCTCTACTCTTTACAAGGAAGTTTAACATGTTTTCCCCCTTGTTTTGTGTTTATAGTTTTTGGGCATTGCAATCTCCAGCTGTTTGATCCATCATATTAACAAGAGCAGAAATGCAGGAGTCGTGCTTGCACCTGCTTTTGTCTTCAGCACAGAACCACCAAAGTACAACATGTTGGTCAATGAACCATACCATTAGTTCCTTCGTGCCCCTGGAGGTGATGGCACTTACTCCTGTGCTGGATAGAGGGTTTGACTTGGCAGGATCACTGTAACTAGATCAGGCTGGAGTCATTTCATAATAATTCATACAACAAAATAAAATACCCCAAACCAAATACCCCATAAGACAGCAGTTAAAGGGCCATTCTGTAACTCGAGTGATTTCTTAGCCGATTTCTCACTTTTGTTTTTATCTATGGAGTTCTCCCTACAGCTTTGGCATATTTCACAACCGTTTCTTTGGTCTTTTCGCTTGCTCTGCCATGATGAGCATCTAAAACATTAAGGCAAACTTTACACCCAAGATTCTAGAGCTCCACTTGTTTTAATGATATCTTCAATGTGTCTAAGATGTTGTCTGTATGTCAATCTGTCATCTGTATGTCTGGTGAGCCAAAGAAAAACGTCCACCATGGTGGACATTAAAAATGTTTTCTATTCTATTCTAATTGAGGGCGGATCCACAATGTGTAACATTGGAAATGTAGGAATGGAGAATGCTGTTCAAGTATATTAAGGATTCCGCAGATGTACGTTTGAGAGAGTTTCAATTGCACGGGAGGAAGGGGTAGCGAGCTAGCTCTCTATTTTGTTTGAATGTCAATAGAAGTGACGTAGTCCAACATCACTTAGAGAGCTGTTAGTATACCAGTTGTTATTATCTTATTTTTATATTTACTGCATTTTACCTGTATGTTGTATATGTATCACTTTTTGCTGAAAAGACTGCTGACTTTAAAAAAGGGAATGTGTATTTTATGGTTTTATTTTGAAATAAAATGATTGTACCAGATTTCAGAACTTTCGTCTTTTCAAATGTCACACCTGAATCACTTTTCTCTAAGACTGCTGACTCTTTAAAAAAGGGAATGTGTATTGTATGGTTTTAATTATTTGAAATAAAATGATTGTACCAGATTTCAGAGCTGTTGTATTTTCAAATGTCGCACCTGAGTTAGAAAACAAATGAAATTTGAATAGTGGTGGTAGTATCACAATTTCTAGAACTAAAAGGGAAACATGTTACAACAAAGACGCTAACATTACACTCAAAACTATGGAGAAACACGGACATAAACCCCAAATGTTCGCTCCCGCATCCCAGCATGCCCTGCGTGGGAGAACGCTACGCAATGTCTTGTGCGTCGACGTTACACAGCTCCCCCAACAAGCCATTGCCGTCCTCGGCAATGACCATGAGGTAGCCACATGCTAACGTCGGCGCGCGTCACCTGCCATTCAGTCCAGTGCGACAGTACCGCCAACTCACGTGGGGTGCACGCCGCAGGAGCTCACTCAACGGGGAGCCACGCTGCTAGCAATCCAGTACGGGCGTGCTAGCAACCACGTGGCCGTCCCCGCACGTCACCAGCTCCCTCTCAGCAGCCGCCCTCAGGCTGCACTTTCCGCGGCGTGTCACCGCGGCACTCCTCCTCTCCTGGCGGGGCCCTAGGTGGCCTTTCCAACCGTCGACACTGTACCAAGCACCGGGGTTCGAGGGGGGTCAGATGAAGCTGCACCAACACCACTCCGCTCCGTCGATTCACCGACCAGGACAGACAGGCACCGACTCCGCAGCAACCGGACCACGCTGAGCTCTCCCGCTGCAGCTACCGTCTTCGGCGTCCCTCCTCGTGTTGCCTCCTCGCAGAGCCGTCCTGCTCTGCTCCCGGACCGTTCCACTCCCTTGCGGCCTCAGCGAAGGCACGACCCCCGAGATGGCCATGCTATCGAACTCCACACAACAAACTTTTTTAAAGGCGCCGGCCAACAGGCCAACTAGAACGGGCGCCCACACAGCACAGTGCCTCTCACACGCACCCAAAAGTTTTAAAGTTCAGAGGGCCTTTCCGTCGAAGCTGCCCCACCGTTGTGAGTTCGCTGCCCCCAGCGTCTCTGCCAACCGTCCGTCGTCCAGGAACCTCTTCCTTGCCGCTCTCCCTCGGCTCTGCTCACGCGTCGCGGCTCGCAGTGGAGTCAGCGCCCAGGCCAGCGTCGTCTTCTCCACAAACGCTTCTTCAGGCCCCTCTTCCGGCCAGATCTCCCCCCATGGCAGCAGGCAGGTCCAGGCGACAGCTCCTCTCCTCCGTCGGCAGTAGCGATAGAAGGCCCCGAGCTTTTTAGCAGCCCTTGCAAGAGCTCTCTCCGGATCCTCTTGCGTGGGCCTCCACCCAGTGATGAGGTCTCCCGCTCCCAGCTTCTCTCGCTGAGCGGAGGCCATGTTCGAAAGTCGCTTCTGACACCAATGTAACGATTTGATAGCGACACACACAGTTGTCCAATCAAAAGGTTTATTAGCTGAGAACGGGAGCAGGGACACAGACACAGAACACAATACACACGGGGCAGGTCAAGTACACACACACACACTACACATACAGGGGAGGACGCAGCCCCCCACACAAAAAGGATCACACACGAGGGAGAACTAAAAGGGAAACATGTTACAACAAAGACGCTAACATTACACTCAAAACTCGGACATAAACCCCAAATGTTCGCTCCCGCATCCCAGCATGCCCTGCGTGGGAGAACGCTACGCAATGTCTTGTGCGCCGACGTTACAGTACTATAAGATTTTAACAAATGTAGTGATTTTAACTAGCGTTCATATTATATATTGCTACAGGGAGACTGGCACATACACAAATTCGCCGTTTTGAATCCGAAATGACTGACTTACGTGGTTTGTACAGAACCGATGAGAACATATTTGCGGGGGGTCAACGTGAGCTGAGTTTACTATTGTGCAGACGCAAACCAATGTTGGTGTAAAAACTTCAGCAACTAATGTTATGTAGCCCCTATGCGTTTACTAAACATCAGTGGAAGTTTGTTGTTGCAGAGGCAATGTGAACAGAACGCTCGCGCAGGTATAGCCTCCTTTTGTGAGCGCAGGTAGATGCGTCTGAAATGTCAACTGGAATAGTGATGTGATCACAGCGAGGAGAGATGCATAGAGATGTCACAGGTGGGCTAGTTAAAACTTTCAACTTCTGTTAGCAAAAGACGTTAGTGACGATTGTGTAGCAACGTAGCATTGGCAGTTTTGTTTTAATGTTGTTCAAGTTAGCGATATTAGACAGAAATGTAGACACAATGAGTTCATTTTATGAATAGGCTATGTGCTGTACAAAAGGTGAAGCAAATACACAGACCTTATCAGTATAGCAAAGGCTAATGTGAATATTTTAAGAGTAGGGTTGGGTATCGTTTGAATTTGAACGATTCCGATTCCAATTCCGATTTCTTATTTCGATTCCGGTTCCTAGCGATTCTCGATTACGATTTTTTTAAGAGGCTGGGTCAAATTTTTTTTAGGATATTTTAAATGAGCTAGCTAACCAACGGTCTTTCTCAGGGTATCTGCACATTTTCCAAGTGCAAATTTAAAGACTTTTAAGACCTTTTCAAGACATCTAAATGAAACTTAAGACTATACCACGGCAAAAAGATATATGACTGTTTATGCAATAGGTTTTTTCCCTACTAATTTTAACCCCCACCCCATTTTGGATGTCTACAGAAGTTACCAAATATATTTTGGCGAAAGAAAAATAATTGTGTGTGAATTACCTTCAAAGCTATAAATGGCCAATTTTAGGGTCTGAGCTGCTTGCTTTTGAAGCTGGCTGTACATATTTGGTTTTGCTTACTGCTGAGGCTGACTGATCTTCACCTGTGTCTGTAGTAGCCTAGGCTACTTGCCAAAGACATGTGCACTGGACTGGATTCCCTTCAATATTTTTTTCAAAGTTAGACTAAGCTATTTACATATTTGAATAAGCCTACTTTATATAATTTACTATTTGCATCTATTGTCCAATATGCAGCACAGCAAATTAAAGTTAATCCACTACTTTACATTTTGCATACCAGTTGTATCTAAACCAACCAAAGCTTGACTGAAACATTGTAAAACCATTGACTTGTTTTAAATTAATTAAGAGACAGGTCCTCCTCGCATGATCCTGCTGAAAACCGCTGGTTTCATCTCAAGCACGCACGTATTATGAACACACGTTTTTATGTAGCCAGTCGCCGACATTCAAAAAATATGCGGTTATAGTTCACAACTTTTGCGAAGTAGGCCTAGCCTACTGGGAAACGCTGGCAAGCAAGCTGCTGGCAGATATTACAGGTAGGCTATTATAACTTAGACAGATATTTTCTTCCCTAGGCTAGGCCAGCAACACACGCTGGAATGCAAACAGATCAACTTAACATATACAGTATTTCCTCCTAATTGCGAAACACTGCACATAATTTGACCAACAGTCTTCGCGTCCATAGTTTGTGAAACGATGCTGCGTCCGAGCAACGATTTTAGATGCCAAGCGCAACTCCAAAAAGGAGAACAAATGAGCGTCCGGCTTGAGGCTGCGCCGGACAGGGCTTTTAAAATCCATATGTCCGGCCTAAATTCAAACGTATGGCCAACCTATCGCTCTTTCTTTCTCTTGCTCATTCTACCGTAGGCTTCCTCATTCCACGTAGGCTACCTGTATATCTCTTTGGCCTCAGCTACACCACGAAAACGTCAGGCATATTATTTTGTACATAGGCCTACTGTATTATTACTGTTTTCACTCCTTTAACCACACCCATGAAAAACATCTTCACTCTGCAACCACTACACTTCCTCCCGTAGCCTAATAGCCTAGTCACTTATACAATTGCGTTTTAAATACACGAAACTGGATTGAGACATCACTCGCTCTCTTGCACTCGCTGGCGGTCCCATACGCACATTTAATACCTCTCTTTCGAAAATTCAGTTGTATTTAAGACTATTTAAGGATCCGCGGGAACCCTGCTTTCTGAATGAAATAGTCTGACCTTCTCCATGAATTTTAATTCTATTAAACTATGCGCTTCTTCGTTGGTGTTCAGCCGTTTCTTCTTCATGAAGGTCGGCAGACTGGGAATCGAAACTAGGAATCGAAATTTAAACTTTTGAACGATTCCGGGAAAATCGCAAAGATAGTCCCGGTTCCAACCAATACTCGATATTCGATACCCAAGCCTATTTAAGAGTTAAATGTCTCCTAAACTGGGTTGTGCCGTTTTTTGTCTTGCTCACAGACCATCACTGTGTGGAACACGACATTGTCCAGATGCTACACACAACCCTCCAGACCACTGTACCGCTACAGGAGCTCAAGGAGGCATCTGAGCAGGACCCTGTCCTTTCTCAGCTTCGTGCCTACATCCAGAATGGGTGGCCTCGCGAGGTGCCAGAAGAGCTGGCGGCATTTTCCAGGGTGAAGCAAGAGCTGTCTTGCTGGAATGACACCTGTGTGGCACGTGGCCTTTGTACGGTGGTTCCCAGCGTTCTGAGCGCACGTGTCTTGACCATGGCTCACGAGGGCCACCTAGGTATCGTGAAGCTGAAGCAGAGCTGCAGGGACCTGGTATGGTGGCCAGTGGAACAGCAAACAAAATCATCAGTGGGAAAGACTACTATGCAATGCTGCATGCCCACACTATGGTGTATGCAGCCATGTTTGCCCTACACTGGGAATCATTTGCCAGATGGTTGGTCGATGAAAAGAAGGACCTGGAGTACTTACATGTGTGTGCTTAGCAACAATGTCCAGCTACTCCTAGATGCCCTGTCAGAAGAGGATGTAGAGAAGGCAACTTCTGCGTGTGCTGATGCAACTGACCAGCTGAAAAAGCTGTCATGTTTGATGACTGAGTTTTATGAAGCACGTTCCTCACCTACCACAAAGCTATGGCTAATGTACATATGGATATGGTGATGATTCTTAGACGTGTAGCCAGTGGGACTTTAGGACCCAGGAGCGAGTAGCAAGGGCTTAAATGCTGAGGTGTCCATAGGGGCGGGTTCTTGTGTTTTCAGTCAGCTGCTTAGCCAGGGAAACGGAGCGGAGTGGAACCGCGGTAAGTTTGAATTGTTTGGCACGCTGTTGTACTAGGCCAGCATTAGCTGCCTCGTCATGGGTTATGGCACTTATAAGTATGTTCGTTCTTGTAGATTACAGATGACTGTTGGTGGCCAGTGTGCTGGCGTTCTGTGTTGAAGGGTGTGTGTGCAGTCACCAGTAACTGAATCACGGAGGCGTCTCTGGGTTTAACGCCGGTAGGTATGCTTCCCTTTAACGGCTCCCACACACAGCTGCGTGCATCGCGTTGCTGGAGACGCATCCCATTCACTTTAAATGGGCTCACGTGATCCGTTGCCGAACTGAATTGTGGGTCCGTCGCGTCGCGTTTCTCCCGCCGCTCGCGTTGAGGAGTTCAGCTGTTGCTGCACCGACAGACAGCACCGGCCAATCAAGCCAATCTACGGACGGCACCAACCAATCACATTACGGTTTTACTTCAAGTCATTTGCATAGCTACCGTCGGGAACACCCACTGGCATGCGTTGACGGAACGCAGCTGTGTGTGGGAGCAGTAAAGAGCGTGGTTTTAATGTGAGCCTTGAGATATGCAGTGTTGTGATTTTATTATGATCTATTTTGTAGAATGGGCGTGTAAATAGAACAAATCTTGATATCCGCTGGGAACTCTCTCTCTCGTGGCCAGGTGCGTATAACCAACAAAGCATTTAGGCGGTCCCCTGCTCTGCGCGCTGAAAATATTAATATCAAATGTTTTTCAACAGACTGTGCTGGTGTTACAGGGTGTTTGTATAATTGCTGCCGTGTGCTGGGGCGGATGGCCTAGCCAAAGTAGGTATTTGTTCACACGTGGTTATTAGGAGCCTTTTGTGAATGAACCCCGTCTCTCGTGAGTGCTTGAAAGTTTACAAGTTCTTTCAATGTATATCATCAGTAAGGTGAATGAGTGTGTGTTATGTGGATAAATAAATAAGTGTATGTTTTGTCTTTTTAGGTCTTGTTTACTTTGTTTGGACATCCAGCCACTGTTTTCTCATGTATGAAACTTTTGTATTGTAGCGTCGGTGGATGTTCATGTCTAACGTTGAATGAGTGTCTCCCAGAATGCAGTGCGAGTGAATGCTAGAATGTGTAATGTCGGTTATAATAGTTGTAGTTACGTTTACCATGTTGTGTATTTGTTAGCGTGTTAGTCTCTTTGGTTGTACCTCATGTGTTTATCCTCGTGTTGATGTGTGTGGTAAACCCTTATTGTGTGTTACATGTGCGGCTGAGACTACCCCTGTGTTGCCCTGTGTAGTTATCTGTATGAGTCCTAGTATGTCTGATTGTGTCTGAGACTTCCTGTTCCAATAAATGGCCGTCCTGGCCAAAGGTGAATCTTGTCTGAGGATGAGATCGCTACATTGGTGTCAGAAGTGGGATGGGCTCCTCCCGGGGCGCGAAGATCTACGCCAGATCAAGATGGAGAAGAAGGCCGAAGACCAGACCAGCAAGATGGCGGCGAACCTCAGCAGATGTTCCAATTGTCCTTTTAAGGACTAGCCAGCACACTGAGCTCGCCACTGCGGAGGATGGAGGACCTTCTGGCCCGGCGCGGGACCTGTGCCGGTGACCAGCAGGACCAGCCCTGCACAGCCGACGAGAGCTGCCAGCGCTGGAGAAAGCGGCCCCGGCTGATGTCGCGGAAGTGTCTGCGGCTGGCAAGGAGTTCCCGGCTCGACGCCGATGTCGATGCTGCCGTCATCCGAGGATCTCATCCATAGAGAGCGCAAACTCTCTGACGACCTTGGAACACGACCACAGCGGCCGGGTTTACACCGCCAGCTACTGAAGAACTTCCAGAGCGTCAGCTGCCGGTCGAGAGTGTGATGGAGTCATAGCTGCTAGTTCGGGAGCTTGCGGTGCTCCAGCTAGTGACCAAGAGGGTAACGTTGGGAGCTATCGTTTTGTGGACTGTTGAGATTTGAAGTGCGCACGTTCCGGTTGATGCAAGTCTGCGCAATGTTTTTCATGTTTTGTGTGTGAGTTCCTGTGTGTCCCGAACCTGCTGGGAGGGTCGGGGTCTCCATTTCCGGCCACAGTGGAGCATTGTTGTGCTCGAGAGACAGCCGACAAAAGTTCTACAAGAGGGCAGCGTGAGGAGGGACCTCGACGTGGACTGCTGACCGCCTGGAGATCGGCACACTGTGGACAGGTGGCAATGGCCACGAGCTGTCACAGTAGCCAGAAAGGGCTACCGAACGTCCAGGGGTTCCAGCGTATCCGGGGGTTCGGCTTGCAGTGGGACTGTTTGCTGCTGTTTGAGGTAGCGCAGCTGCACGGCGGGAAACCGAGGGCCCAAGCGACACCACGACCCACGTCTGGCCGGTTCTGGTGCTTGTTCGGGGGAGAACTGACGTGACAGAGGCAGCCGAGAGCCCTTCCAGTCGGGAGGGGTTATCGTGCAGCCGGAGGCTTTCTGGTCACTTGGACTAAGCACTGGGACTGACACCGACGCAGCTGCGAGCGGTGAGCTGAGCTGTCATTGCCGTGGACGACAATGGCTCGGGAGGGGGTTATGTAGCGTCGGTGGATGTTCATGTCTAACGTTGAATGAGTGTCTCCCAGAATGCAGTGCGAGTGAATGCTAGAATGTGTAATGTCGGTTATAATAGTTGTAGTTACGTTTACCATGTTGTGTATTTGTTAGCGTGTTAGTCTCTTTGGTTGTACCTCATGTGCAGTGTTGTGCGTGAACGAGTTCAAAAGAACGCGTTCATTGAACACGCTCATTTTTTCGTGAACGTTGAACTGAACGCAACACATTTTTTAATAAAGAACTTGAACGTGAATTAGTTCACATTATGTGTCATGAACGGCAGACATCACTGTAAATGAACGTTGGAATTTGTTTTCCATTGAAAACTGAGTGGCATCTGTTTTCTCTTTTGAAACGCAACGAGAGAAAGTTCCTCCCTCCTGTATTCTCGCTGGTGCCGCTTAAATCATGTATCACCAGACAGAAATGGTTTTGACATTGTGTGCGCAATGCATTGCGGGCAACGTAGTGTCCGGGTGAGAATAGTTGAAAAGCATACTGGCTTCCGCACAACGTTACCCGTGATGAATTGCAGCAAAGCGGGGTAGGCATAGCAACGCCGCGTAGCAGGCAACGACGAGAGCGCGGAGGGCTGGAGGAGCGAGAGAGAGAGAGAGACAGACCAATGACTAGAGTGAGAGAAAGCGCTGCAATTAAAAAAAAAAAAGGCTAGTGGAAGTGATGGCACGGTGACTGGTCTCCCTTGTCTGTACTGCTGCAAGTTTCATCACCTGGTAAGAAACCCACAATTGCAGTGTCATGAGCAAATGTCTACAATGAGCAGCTTCAAAGAACGTATAGTGATTTCTAGCTCGTAATGTGAAAAAAAGTATTTATTTGAATATCTCACGAAAAAAGTAAAATGAACTGAACTTTGAACTAGTTCAGAATTAAAATTGTGAACTTTGAACGTGAACTGTTCACTTTGAGCATGTATGAACTGAACTTGAACTAGTTCAGAAAAGCTGTGAACTGGCACAACACTGCTCATGTGTTTATCCTCGTGTTGATGTGTGTGGTAAACCCTTATTGTGTGTTACATGCAGTGTTGGGAAAGTTCACTTTCTACGTGAACTAGTTCAAAGTTCAGTTCACAAATTTTAAAATGAACTAGTTCAGTTCATAGTTCATAATTCAAAATTTTTAACTAAGTTCACACTTTCCAAAAATGAACTAGTTCATAGTTCTTTTTTTTTCATACAGTATGTTGCTGTGAGCTATTATTTTTCAAAATTATTGCCACAGCCCTTATAGAATGCAGTTACAGTAATTTGGGTTGAGAATCTGTCTTGACAGTCTTTTGATTTTTTATTGACTTGCACATACCTTGAAAGGCTAGCCAGGTGCTTCAGTTCAATGTGCCGTTTCAGGTTTGCTGTGGATGTGACTGAAGTGCGGGCAATTCGATTGTTTCGAATGTACGATTTTTCCCATCCTCACCGACCTTGTCATAAAACTTGTTTAAATGATCATACGACACCTCTTTGCTGCTTTGTCGTCTACATCAGCCTTTCTCAAACTTCTTTGACCTGAGGGCCAGTCAAGGCATACTTTGGGGTCATAGGGCCCACCTACATGAACCCACCCCCTCCTCCCACCCCCCTCATCAAATTATCAAGGATATCACAATTATTTTTTTTTTCATACTATATTGCTATACATGCACTTCAAAACAGTCAATGTTTAAAGTGCTAAGATTCTTCAGAAAAGTTTGTGAAAACATGCACATTAGAGTACTGCTTTACTAGTGTAAAATATAATTAGGCCTACAATAGTTTCATTGTTTTTGCATTGTTGCATGATGCTTGCATGAGAAATACTTATCAAAACAACAGCAATTATATGGGTGCTGTTGTTTTGGGATGTTTCCCTCATGCAAGCATCATACACTGATAGAATATTATATGCTATTTAATTACATTTCATTTTAATGGCTGAATGTAAGGATTCAGGAAACACAATACCAGCTTTTGTGAATGTAAATGACGGATCAGTTCATGCGTAAATCACTGATCTGGAGATCTTTAACTAAGACTAATTAATAACTTTTGGCTGACTTTAATACTTAATGCTAAACAGTGTTGTATATAGTCTGTGCTCTGTTTTTATGGAAGTTGCATGAATCCACATTGTTCTATTATATGCCGTTTCATAATTAAATAACCTTCTAATAGGTTGAAGCTTAGCTTTACTACCAACGTGCAAACGCATGCATTGAATAAACGCTCACACCACAACTTAATTCTATGCCTCTATGTTTGATGACACCAAATACAATAACAAGTATTTCCTACTAATTGCAGAAACGTTTGTTTTCTTTTTCTGTCCGCAGTTCCTTGATCAATTGCGCAGCAAATTAACAGACGATGCCCCGGGAATAATTTCACTCTGCAGACCAGCATTGTCCACGTTGCGGACCGCAGCCCATAGTTTGAGAAATGGTGACCTGCATGCTGCCATATTAAGGCCTTTTTACGGTGTGTTTTAGCCGGGTTTTCGCGTGGAAGGCTCTGTAGAAATCCGGCACCCTATTGAACGAAGTTAAACTGAAAGAGCGTGCCGTTCACAGACACCAGAATGAACGAGTTCACAGTAACGTTCATCAGGCAGTAATACAGTACGTTCAGTTCACGTTCGCTCAAAATATGAATGAGTTCATGAACTTTCGTTCAATGAACGCGTTCAGGCACAACACTGGTTACATGTGCGGCTGAGACTACCTCTGTGTTGCCCTGTGTAGTTATCCGTATGAGTCCTAGTATGTCTGATTGTGTCTGAGACTTCCTGTTCCAATAAATGGCCGTCCTGGCCAAAGGTGAATCTTGTCTGAGGATGAGATCGCTACAGTATGATTTTATCATTCATTCATATCATGCCTATGAACTTATGGTTAATGTCAAGCTCTTCCGGTCATTGATCTTTTACCATTGAGATAAATTGTTGTATTTGGGCAGTGTGCAATATTATGGGGGGACAGGGGAAAGTGCCAGTGGGCATGTGCAATTTGGATAGCTTTAGCTGATCATAGTAGCACTCACGCACTTTACTTGTTCTCAAATTGAAGTGGCCATTGCTTGGGTTCTCGTAGTTAGTGGGCAGGGCTCGATGCTCAGTGTATTAAGGTGACCACCGTGTGGTGTGATTAGAGTTTGTGTGTACTAACAAAGCACTTTATGGTTAATGCAGTGTAACCCTGGTTGCTGTCTTTGGTGTGCTGAATCCTTTTGGAGCCTTGTGCTCATGATGAACTAAATGTGGATTTCCTGTCAACATTAAGCACTGTGGTCCGGCCCAATATTTAGTGTAATCTCGAATATGAATACTTGTCTACGAGGACTCATGCATGTGTCCATGATGTATTACTATCATTAATGTTTGTTCCTGTACAAAGCACCTATTTAGGGCTGGGATAAACGATTATTTTTTAAACGATTAATCTAGCGATTATTTTTTCGATGCATTCTTTAACATTGCAATATATGTTTATTGCTCTTAAGATTCCAAAATAAAAGACTATACAAGTGCAAAGTAATGCATTCTTAGTCAGAGGTAGCATTCAATGAAGTTCAGTAGTGTAGGTCTAATTGAGTGCCTGTCACTTTAAGACGTTGTGAGGGAATCCTTGCAATTAACATTAACAAAAGGCTGCTGATGTGTGGATGCAATTCATAACGTAGTTAGTTCAAATAACGGTTCGTACTTCTCCTTGGGACAAGCACTTTTGAGTCTTGGAAAACACCTTTCCATTTACATCAGGATTTTGCAAACATTCAGAGTCAATAAAATGAGCCCTGCATGAGTAACGAAATACAAGCAGCTATAAGTAAGCATGCTAAACTTGACATCCAAACAGTATTCTAACGTTAGCTTTGAGATACTGCTTGATTGCATACTGTAACTTAACTTAGTCTCCTCAATGTACTTTGTTGTGATAAGACCAAGCAGAGTTTACTTTAACTTTAATGCAGCAGTTTTGAACAAATTTGCGCAGCATGGTCACGATGCTAAACGGATTTAATAGCAATTTAGCCCACTGTGTTCTATGCAGTGCTTCTATGTGGCAACAACAATCCTTCAACAATCGTGAATATTTTGTTAAATGCACATATATGCAGAGGAGGAGCAGCGGGCTCGTTACGAGAGAGAGCGGGCGGGGCGAGGAAAGGCTGCGTGAGTAAAAAGTGCAGCTCAATGAAATTATTTTATCTTATCTTTAATTTAAATAGTAGGCCTACAACATAGAACATCAATGTGTGCTGGCCGGTTTTGATTTTGTGGCGCCCAGCCACAGATTAGTCAACGTATGGTATGGAAAACACTGAAGGTGTAAAATTAAAAATATTAAGCAGCACACGTTATGCTTGACGAATCGACGCGCATATTTTGCGTCGACGTATTTTTTCCGCCGATGTCATCGATTACGTCGACGCGTTGTCCCAACCCTACACCTATTTTAATTACTCTGAATGAAGACCATAAATAAATGATGTCTACATTGCTTTTGCTACATCAGCCTCCAATTGTTTCATTCACTTGAATAATACTAGCGTGGGGTACATCTTTAGTCTACGGTACTAGTTGGGTCTCTCATCCCAGTCCAATAAATGGGAGTGGCGTAGTCAGACCATATTGTGGTATAACATGACTGGGTTTTAACTCCCAACGGTCACAGACGGTTCATCCATGCTGAGTGTGCAGGTCTGTGGGAGAATCACCTGGCTGAAGTGGAAAATATATTACCATACCTTGTAGCTGCTGGCCACTACAAGTATGTACCCTGCCTGCCCCACTACCTACAAAGTAGAAGCTATGAGAAGCTTACCTACAGTGGCTCCAAATATCTATAGGGAATTCAAGGATGGGAAGTTCACTGTACGTCAAACAGAAGGACGGTTCAATGGTGTCTGGACAGACATGGCACTTGAAAAAACCTACAACCGTGATGCCAAGACAAAACTCTTCACTGGTATCAGTCAGCAGCCAGCGGCCATGGAGAAATACTTGAAAGCTCTTCCAGTTCTGACAGCTGTGTCAGAGCAGACAAAGGCTATGGCACACCTGGATGCGAATGACACCAAACACCATGAGGACAAGGACAGCCAAGGTGCAAAGGAGGCAGAAGGTGTAAACAAAATAGCAGATGTCATCAGTAACCAGATGGACAATCCTTTCAAATGTGAAGACCAGGAGCTGATCAACATCTCAACAGGGCACAAAGCCACATCTGCTGACTTAATCTGTGCTCGTGAAAAAGAAGTGGAGGCACTGGCTGCAGCAAAAAGAACAAACAGTGAGAAAGTGGCACCAATTAAACTTTCAACCTTCGCAGCAAAGCCAAAGAAATCAATGTCTATGGCATTCAAAGCCAAAAGGGTAAATGAGGAGGAGAGTGCAGTTGTTCGGAACCTGTACTTTGTTCAGGACTTAGAGGAAGATAGGAAGGTGGAAGTGTTTGGCCATGAATGGACAAGTTGCCCAGCCTCCCTGTTTGAGCCAGATCCGTCCCTTGACCAAAGTTATGCAATGCGTAAAGGAAACAAAGCAGACTACCTGGCTGCAATCAAGACAGCCCTTGGCAGCTCATGGGGGGAAGTGGACAAACTATCGCCGTCTGACAAGCCTGTTGTAATGGTAGTAGATGCCATGGCGTTCATTCAACATTACCATCATCTTGGGAGCAGTACCTTCCATGAACTGCAAGGAAAGTACCTGAGGCAGCTCCTTGGAATCCTCACAGACAAGTGTGACTGCATCCACTTTGTTGGTGATCGATATGATGTCTCCCCTGCTGAAAGTCTGAAAGGTGAGGAATGGGGGAAGAGGATGAAGACCTGCCCCAGCAAAATGAAGGAGTACAAGCCACATGATACTGTACTCTCCATATACCTGAACGGAAAGGCTTCATTCACAATCCACTGAATAAAGCTAATCTGTTGAACTACATGGGGGAAGCATGGGCAGCTCAGAACAAGTCACTTCCTGCAGGATGCACACTTATTCTTGGTGGAATCTTTTGTGATCCTGTCGCACTGTCCTTTTGTCAGCGGATTGTCAGGTTGAGCTTCCAGAACTTTCCTGTGAGAAACGTGAGGAGGCAGATACCAAGATGTTCACATTGCATACTCAGTACAAATTCTGCACCACAAACGGGCTCTAGTGGTTGCGACAGACACAGATGTGATCATGATGTGCAATGCATGTACTACATCACACACATGGATGGGCTGCAGGAAATGTGGGTGAAGACAATGAATATCTTCACACCTGTTCATGCCATCACAGAAGCTCTGGCGGGGAAGTATGATGTTGCAGCCTCAGATCTTACATCCCTTCTCCTCAGCACCTACATACTTACCGGATGTGACACAGTGAGCTATCTGTACAGAAGAGGGAAAAGGCGGGCCTACCCGGTGACCCTGAGGAAAGCCTGGATGTTCAGGAAGAGGTTATAACAGCAGCACGGCGATTATTACACCTTTGCCGAGCCCTGCATCAGTTGGCTGTGTGTAAGCGGGCACACATGGTTCAGCCAACCTATCCAGCTGCCACTGATTTTGGGAGAAAACTTGTAAATGGCAAATTGGTGGCAACCATGATGCTGAAAGAGGCAAAACCTTCTGACCTCGAACACAGCAAATACTGCCGCTGCAAGAAAAGCATGTGTGCCCGGGGATGCTCCTGTGCAAGAGCCAATGTGAAGTGTGGCATTGCATGTCTCTGCACCGGGGACCCCAACAGATGTTCAAGGATTGAACTTGTGCTTGAAGACAGGGACACGTAAGTATGCCGCGCGCATGTGTGTGTGTGTGTGTGTGAGAGAGAGAGAGATAGAGGGGGGGGGGGGGGGTCAGCTTTTTTCGTGCTGCTATATAACCCTAACCTGACTCTCGCCAGATGAATTTCGTTCCGCCTAGCTCCACTCACATCCATCTGGGATCGCTTCGCTCAAGTTCATTTTCCCGGGCCTGAGCCCCATGTCACTTTTACTCCACACCCCCTTCTCCCAACACAACCGTGGGAAAATATAACAACAGAGAGACACACAGAAATCATGGGGGAAATTCAGGGAAACACAATCACTCATGCTACACTCACCCCCACTGATTTCACTGAATTTCATTTAAAAAAATACAGGTAAGTAACTCTAGGCTAATTTGCTTTTGAAGCAATAACCAAGTATTGCTGAAAGATTTGAAGAATGTATTGAGAGGCCCTTAATACAAAAAGTTATTTGACACTATCACAGAACACTCACACCCTTACCATTTTTGCACCTTCAGTTCATTAGTCGTAGGACACTGCTCAGATGGGGAAAATACAATCTAAACTGTTCCTGAAAACAAGCATTCTAATCATGGGTTGTGTCAACGATGATCATGTTCTTTCCTCTCAACGTTTATCTGTACACTGCATCCGGGTTGTGAGGTTAGTGCTAAGTGACCATGCCCTCATAGGTAAGCCTCCACTCACTTGTAGGAATGAGCGTCAAAGAAAATGCACTCCTTTTGTGGACAGTGTAGAAATTGAATAAATAGACCTCTAATAGAAAGTACATGAATATGATATTACTATAAGAGGAGGTTGGTGTTCATTGTCCTGGTCATCAGTCCTGAGAGACATGCCACATGTTTCCGCATTGTCTACATTGTGAATCTTTATAGCGCATTTAACTTTGTTGTCCTGGTCAGTTTTGCTGTGCTCGGCTTCCTTTGGGTCATTTATTAGGAAACTTTGTAGTTCCTTCTTCCTTTTGTATTTCCTTTGAGCTTCATCCACGTCATCATCAATGTAAACTATCAAAGCCTCCAGTTCATTGAGAGCAGATAGGATATATTCAGGGGTATCCATGGGCATAGTGTAGTCGTTATAAGCCCTATTGTCCAGTCCATTTTTCTTGTGCTCAATCTTCTTCAGCTCCTTTTATAAGGAGCTTTTGCAGTGTCTTTTTGGTTTTCTTTTTAGTCTCATCCACATCCTCATCAATATTAACTCCCAAAGCCCTCAGTTCTCTTTTTAGTTCCACCAGTCCATATCTTTTGACGCATTTCTTAATTTTTCTGCCTTCATCCTGCCGTGCTGCCAGGCAGCAGGCTAAAAACCAGAAAAACCACATTCAAATCAGATGGCCAGAAATCACAGTTCAAACTTAAAATTATCAAAAAATCTGAAACCAGCCAACATCTACACAAACTCAAGCAAAAGTGACCAAAAATTCCAGTTTACCCTGTGCTATGTTCTATGGCATCATGATGTTGCCTAGCCACCTTTATGATCCTAAACAGAATGGTATGATGAGATAAGTGGACACCCAGAGCCCTAGAGAGAGACTTTGGGTAATTGACAGTCAATAAATGCATTGATATACAATATTTAAAACACAGTGTAATTATTATGTAACTATGTAGTTATACCATTACAACAATATATATTAAATTAAATTCCAGACCTTATAGCCTATCATAGCCTGCTAAATATCGGAAGGTGACCTTTTTTTCGCCATTTTACATATTATAAAAAAAATGACCACAGTGACTCGTGTAAACAGTGGTTTTGAGGCTGCGTGTAGTCTACAAAGGCGCTTGGAGCCTCAAAGCCTCGATTTTGCAATGCAAAACTGTTAAACGCAGTCACAGTCTACAGTCTAACATTAACTTGTTTGAGTTATTCCCCAGCATTTTCTCTGGTAGTTCTTCACTGAACTGAGCTAATGAGCGAATGGTAACACTAAGGAGCAGAAAAGCTGTCTTTTAGGCTATTAATACTATTACTATTGCTACTACTATTATTATTATTATTACTATGATTATTATTATGATAATAATTTTTATTCATGTCTGTTGTCCAGATAAACCTCTTGTAAGGAATTATGTCAAGTGCTGGATTCGTTTGGTTGTATGCAATATATTGATCAGTCCACCCATGTCCTCGGCCACACCCTTGACTTAATTTTAACCTACGGCCTGTCCATTGAAAATCTAAATATCGATGATGCATACCTATCCGATCACAAGCCCATTGTTTTCGAGGTTAACTATCTGATCCCCAGTATACCGCCAGATCCTCAGATACCTACTCCTGCTTCTTTAACTCTCACACTGCAGAACAATTTAACTGATTTCCTGTATGCATTTTGGGGATGGCCAATACTAAATTCAATCAGATTCATAGCCTATATCCTGATTTGTTGATATTGAGGCAATGATTCCATGCGAAGGCTTGGGCTTCAGGGCCCCCTGACCCCTTGGGCCCCTGCCTGGGCCCGGTAGGCCCGTGCAGTAATCCATCCCTGGGGTGATGTGTGCGTCAATGCTGGAAAAGTGAGTTGTTCGGTGTAATTCCTGTATGTGTAGATTCCTTTGAGCATTGTATGTGAGATATGTTTGAGTATTGTCCCGTAGTTTAGATACATGTTTAGAGCTTGTCAATAGACCCGAACATTTACGGACATTATTTTCACTTTGTAACCCCTTAGTAGTTCATCTGCCCTGTAAGCATTTACATGTGACATTATTTTGCCTTATTAGACCTGCTTCTGACGATGTATGCCATGCGTTAGATGTGGTATGTTTAATGGGATTAGTAGCCACATTTATGGAAAATTCCACAGTCCTTGCATTCAGTCTAATGTTAATTCAGCTGGTCACTAGGTGGCAGTATTGTATTGCATTTCACTGGTAAATACTGTTGTGCCATTAGAATTAGTCATTATAGGAGAGAAATGCCAGTTTATGATGTAATAATTCAAGTAATGCAAATGCCTAGGTAACTTGATAATGGAAAATTAACAGACATGTTATTTCTTGTTTATCTTGTTTATTTCAGACCACACACGCACACACACGGAAACACATATTACTAATAGATAACCAGTGTACCCTGCTGTGCTGTGCAAATAATTCAACACCTCAAGTAAAATTTCTGGATTGAATCGACTCTTTTGTGTTCTGATCGACACCCCAGTGAGACACCCATCCTCAATACATCATTCAAAGTCCTACCATTTTTTATCAACCCAACAACCATTTAACAAAAGCATTATGCTGCAAGAACATTGTAAGTCAAAAGTTTTAAAAAGATCTTGTTTCCTCTTACACCTTATTTCTTCTCATTGTGTCTTCCCTCCTCTTCCAAAGGCAACCTAAGAGCAAACAAGGGAGGGGTGCCAGGAGAATGGAGAAATCAAGGACAAAGCTAGAAAACATTCACACCCACTTATGCATCACTTTTAAGAGATGATCACTGTTACATTTTTATGGAATAGAGTACCAGATATTTTTAATCAGAGTAGATTGATTATCTGAGGTTTTCTGATTTTAGAATGCTCTTGAATGGCCCCAGCTGTGGCGCAATTGGCTGGGGCACCTCCACCGTACACCGGCGACCCAGGTTTGAATCCGCCCCGTGGTCCTTTTCCTTTAGCTCTCTCTCCCATTCCCTTCCTGTCTCTCTCTACTGTCCTATCATTAAAGGCATAAAAAGCCCCAAAAGAAATATATAGAATGCTTTTGAACCGATGATTTGTGTTTAACGTTATTGTCTTTGTCCTGCAATAGGTCTTATGTGTTATGTGTTAAATATCCTAACACCAAGGATGTTGGAAATATGTGTTGTCTGTCAAATCCAAAATAAATCAAATCAAATTAAAAATAAATACAAGTACATTTATTTGCTATAAACAACTCATTTTGCACATATCTTACTGAAAACATTCTGTGTGGAGCTTTGTAGATATATACAGTGTATTAACTGAAAATGAAATGTATTATAACCATTCTATGAGAAATGCTGAGGAAAAAAAATGATAGCCAAAGCTTTTGAGATTATTTTGTCAACATAAACTGCATGTATCAACAATAAATCATTTTAATGTGGCAATTTTCTCAGTTTTACAAATGTATTCATTGAGAGTATACAAAATACTTTTCTTACATAGCAAACACTCAATATCATGAAAACCACATAGCTGTCATTCAAGGGCAAAAACAAAACAAGCATCCTAATAGGTTTGCCACAGAAAAGCATTATGCTGCAGAAAACATTGCAAGTCTTAAAAAGACCTCCCAGAATGCTTATCTGAGCTCTGTGTATTTTGAGTCACTTGCATGTGTTGTAAAAGCGACTGGCGGTGCGATTGTCTTTCTTCTCATTTGGCACAGTATTACAATGGACAGCACGGGACAGACAACCTGTGGGGGCATCACATAAAAGTTGAAATGAGAGAAGAATGAAAAAACCAAATATAAATATAGCTATATGCACAGTAGTCAGCTTCACTGATCGGACCCCTAATAAGGCAGAGTCATTAGCACAATGCTTTCTCGTCAATATGAGCACATACCAGACATAGAAGAATTGCGAAATTAAAAGCTGCCGCTATTCTCCAGATCATTTTGTGGACGTGGAACAGGTAGGGAAAACAGGGCTGGAGATGAAAACACAACAAAGATTAAAACATTTTAGAATGCAACGTGGTTAGACAAACTAAAGCTAATTCGAGTCCAAATCTGTTTGCTAATTTAATACCATGAGCAAGATCCTAAACAAAAACTTTGGTGGGTTAGTACCACATGATAGCTTTAGTTGATGCATGAGACACTTTGTTCATTGTGTCACTTTGCCTGTCATTTAAATTAGGGTCCTGAGTGTGTTTTGAATGATACATTAGAAAAGACCAAATGTGGCCACCATGTTCCACAAAAACGTCTCGGCATACCAAGGCCATAATCATAATATACTCTTGTGAATCCTTCTTTAGTGCCTTGATTTTCTTTATCTGAAACCAATTGAGTTTCCTTTGCTGGATCATTGTCCTGCTGGAAGGTCCACCTACGTTTCATTCTCATCATCATGGTGGATGGCAAGAATCTCCCGGAAAAAAATCCATTCATCGTTCCTTCAACTGTTTCAATATAAAGTCTGCCAGTATCATGAGATGAAAGAAAGCCCCACACCATGATGCTTCCACCTCCAAACTTCACTGTTGCTTTAGTATTTTCATGGTGATGTGCAGTGCCATTTGTGCATGTAGTATGACAGCCAAATCTTTCAATTTTGTTCTCATCTGACCAGACTACATTCTCCCAGTATTTCATAGGCTTGTCCAAATGTTGTGTAGCAAACAAGCTTTGTCATGCATTTTCTTTTGTAATGGAGTCTTGCAGGGTGTGCATGCATAGAGGCCATGTCGGTGGAGTGCATTGCCTATTTTCTTCTCTGTAACAATTGTGCCTTAGTGTGACACTTTGGTACGGAAAACCTTTTTATATAGCCCAATTAAATATATTTACTGAAAAAAAAAATGTGAATGCGTTCAATACTTATTTCCCCCTCTGTACACTGGCGGGCGTGGTGGAGCAGCGGTAAACCATCTGACAATTGACCGGCCCGAGTCTGACCTTCCAGACAAATATGGCTACATATACTATAAAATATTCTTTTCTATCTAACATTTTTTTCCATCTGCTGTGAATATCTATTATCTATCTATATCTATGGAAAGAATATAAGCAAGTGCTAGAATACCACTATAATATATATTTTAATAAAAATATTAAACACCCCATTAAACCTAAATCTGTATGAATTGATGATGACGGAGAAGGCCATGTTGACACAACCGTTATGTCCCTCGGAGGTAGCAGTGATGGTCATTACCTGCTCATACACGTTGATTTCCTCCGTTCTCTCAGGTGACGTCACATTGAGACTAATCTAAACAATGCCAAAGACAGGTGCCATGTTAGGAGCAGGTTCTGTGTTGAGTGCTTACAGTAAAGAGATAGAGATACAGGTATCTTTACTCACACAGTGCTCCAATATTTCAGGTGTATCTGGACATTGGCAGGACCCTGGGATTATACTCCCCCAGTCATGGGTTCCATTTAGAAAGCCACAACAATGGAACTGTTAAGAGAGTGTGTGTGAGGGAGAAATAATTTATTTAAACAGTCATTTTCTCTGCCACAAACACACACACACACACACACACACAGTGAGAGGAAGTAGGATTTCAAGAGAATTCCCAGCCTTCGATGAAAATGCAGAAGTGATTTACCATCGATTGGAGGCTATCATACTGAGCCTGGATTTCTTCGGTCTCTTCATCAAGTGGCCTTTCTGGTTTTAAAGCAACTTTAGCGTATTCTTCTGTCTACAGAAAAAAGTATCTGTCAAACCAGTATATAGCCATCTATGCTATTACCAAAAACAAGCCAGTGAATTCATTGAGGAAGTGTGTAATCATACTGTCAAATCACAAGTCTACAACATTGATCTGCTGGCACGTACCATGGATGATGAAATGACTGCAGATAATGCTGTCACAAGAAATACCAAGCACACCAGTATCATCCCGACAGAAAACTGCACAAATGGAATGAAATTAACACAAGTACTGCAAATCACATGTATAAAATTAAACAAATGGGTAGACAAATGTATCAATGTTTGGCAAATATACAACAAACATTTTCTTAAATAAATACTACAGGAGGTTGTTCGGTTTTACCATGACTACTATGATGATGGATCATACTATTTTTACTCACCACAATCAGTGCCCACTGTTTCTTCTTGAGGATGCCATAAAGCCCCACTGCACACATTAGCGCGACCCAAACTCCAAACGCATACAAAGTGGAAAAACCTGCAATTGTGTCGGATTCGTAATTCTAAACAGAAACATTTGTGTTATTAGAATACAGATAATTAACCTAAGGGATCATTTACTGTGAAGGTGCGAGATCCAGAATGTGTTACAATACAGTCATTTATTTCTAATGCAATCATAGTTTATATATTATAAACTAATGCTTTTCTGAGGTTGTCCTTTCATCTTACTTGTCCCCCTTTGATGCCATGGTAATGGCCATGCAGAAACAGTGATAGGGCAAGCCAAATAATTCCCAGAATCTGAAAAACAAAATAACATTTATTCCACACCGAATGACACCAGCAACTAGTTTATGTCATCATGCTGCAATTATCCTTTCAATGGTGCAGAAACACCAGAGAGTTTGTGTGTGGGGGTGGTGACATTCAGTGATGTAGTCTAGTTAGTTGTAGTGGGTATACTGTGATGTAGTCTAGTTAGCTGTAGTGGGTGTGATCAACCCCAAATGTTATGTCCTTTCCTATTTAAGTAGGTATACTTCGTAGTCCTGCGTATCACGGTGACACCACTGGTGACATTAGTAGGAGCTAGAAACAAGGCAAGGCCACATTAAATGAGGTTACATAGCCCACCAGACCTTTCTTATACAACTACCAAGATGTGACCTGTTTTTCAGCATTTTTTCCACGCCAGCTTAATTCCTTCTTAGTTTTGCAACTGATATGAAACATCTGTCTACACCCTTTACTGTGTAACAGACGAATTCCATAACATGCAAGAGCATATGCAAATCTTGTTTTGCTTTATTATTTATTGAAATGTCAAAGTTGAATTGACTAAAACTAGTAACAATAAAAACAACTACTTACTCCTATAACAACATCCACAATAATGAATGTCCTCCTCAAGCATGCTTTCACTGGTGCCATCGTCCAAAACTGAGCGAAGCTATTTGTGCGCGAAAAAATGTGGTTCGTTCTCTAACCAACCCCTTTTCTGTTGTGCCTTCTCTCCTCACACTGTTATTGTAGGCTGGCTGAAAAAGGGTCTCAGTCTTGGTCTCCCGAGCTCCTTGCAGTTCTCACTTCCTGAAAACACATTGTGCAATGCAGACTCTGGAGAAAAATGTCTTGTACTGCAGAAAGCTGGAGGAGGTTCCAGGAAAACACCACACATCTGGGCGCACAGAAAAAAACTGAATTGCATTTCCAGAGAAAGTGAGACAGGCCTATTGGGGGCTTGATGTAGAGGAAAGTATTCAAACAAAGTCCATGTCCGCTTACACAAACATCAGATCAAAAGTCCACTGATGAATGTTTACACAAACATGTTTGTACAGAATGATTTATACTGGTTTGTCAACAAACCAGAAATATTAGTACATTGTGGCAATATGATTCTGACAGAATAGGAATATAAAATAATCTGTTAGAAATTGATCTTAATGCCTTAATTAAAAAATGAGTAAAAATCCAACCTTTAAGGACACCAATGTTCTTAGTGAATAAAGAATGTATCGTAAATAAATAAATGTTCTTCCTTAAATTACAGGGGCAATAAGTTTTTGAGCCCTATGTTAAATTCCCATAGAGGCAGGTATATTTTTTATTTTTAAATGCCACTTATTTCATGGATCCAGGATACTATGCATCCTGATAAAGTTCCCTTGGCCTTTTGAATTAAAATAGCCCCACATCATCACATACCCTTCACCCTAGAAATTGGCACGGTGTGTTTTTCAGTAAGCCTATTAGCTGGTTTGATGCTCATTGAGTTAAATGCCATTAAGATCAATTTCTAACAGATGATTTTATATTCCTCTTTTTAGTCAACTTTAGTATGGGTTCAAATACTTATTCTCCCCACTGTATGTGGAAACATCTCAGTACATACACATACACTTTTGGATCAAATCATAATATACTTTGAGGGGGACATGTCCCCCCAATATTCAAAAATGCTCAAAATATAATATCATACAATTGACCTATAGATTGACCTAGATTGACCTAGTACCTCTTCAAACAGTTTCTGAACTAATTGTGCACATCCACAAAGTACAACCATCAGCATGCCAGACACATTTTCTGCTGCATAAGATCCACCAGACACCCCTGAAATGCAGTCCCAACATACTATATCGATTCAACTTCAGTATAATAAAAGAACCACATGACACTAAAAAAATGTGAACATTCAAGTGCACCATCATTTAGATTAGTTCAAACATTGGCATGTAATACACACAATGAGTAGTAGTGGAGGTGTGCACATCCCCACCGGTGAGGTGCAGGGAAAATGGAACTAGAACTGCAAAGGAATGAAATGCCTGCACTCTGCTAAAACTCCCATATATATTTAATGTGTTGCAACGTTTCGACCCGACTGGGTCTTCCTCAGGCAAATGTCATTTAGCAGTGGCTCAGGTGTATAAGTAGAGCATATACCTGCTCAGCTGATCATTCATCAGCTGAGCCCATTCACACTAATTGTCAAGGCCTAAGTATCACCTTATCCATCACACATGTGTCACCACATAAGACAATTAGTGATGCAGTTACATATACAGTTTACCCACAAAAAATAAAGAAAATAAAGAAAATAGAAAAAGACCAACACCATGGCTCATAAAGTAATAAAATTACATTATTACATTATCCCACAATGACATAATGTGTAAAGTAGTATGTCACCTCAGAGCAATCCCACACACAATGTTACATGGAGATGAAAAGTACATTAGAGGAAAGGCTTTATGTCAAATTCCTCATTTAATCCCCCTGGCGACATTGTATTGAGGTAATAAATCCAAAAAGTTTCTCTTTGGAGAAGCCTTTTACCACGATCGCCCCCTCTTGGAGGGCTATTTACATATTCCACCCCAACATATCTCAGTGCGCTAACATTGTGGCCAGCTCGTTTGAATTGGGCAGCAACGTGACTTCGCTCGTCCCCCGTTCTAATACTGCTCCTGTGTTCGCTGATTCTAGTACGCAACGCGCGCGTAGTTTTGCCCACATATGCTAGGCCGCATGGACACAATATCATGTACACGACATGTGTGGTGCTGCAAGTAATGGCACCATTAATGCGTATAGCTTTGCCAGTGTGCGGGTGGTCAAATGTCCTACATTTGTGTGTGTATGAACATTGGACACAACTACCACATCTGTAGTTTCCGTCTGGTACAGGTGGTAGGAGTGGTGCGCGATCGGGACGCATGTCGCTCCTAACTAAACGGTCTATAAGATTAGGTGCGCGCTTAAAGACCATACGCGGCTTGTCTGGGAGAGCCTTCTTTAGCTTGGGGTCAGATTCAAGGATGTACCAGTGTTTCTGAATGGACTTTTTAAACTCAAACACGAGTGGGGAATATTTTACACAGCACATGGGGGTGTTTATCCTCTTGGCAGTGCTGTTTTTTGTAGCCCGGAGGCATTCATCTTGCGTAATGTTGTCAAAACGCGCACTACAAAATACACTAGCCACGCCATGTATTATGAAATACTTTTTAATAATAATTTTCAAAATACTAAAAAACAATCTTTAAAAGGAGCATGAAATCACTTGGCAAACTTATATTTCTATTTAATCTGTTCCTTACACTGACTCTGTAGACAGTGGACAGTGTTTGAGAGCAACTTTTCTCTGCCTACGAGACACATGCCATAAATCTACAAATCAACCTAACAACTATGTTGAACTGCCTGTATCCCATAGCCTACCCTAGATTGTTTTGTGGAAATTACCGTGTTTATGGATTTAGCAGACATGGGGGACTCGAGTCACAGACTTGAGACTTGCTTGATCAACATGTTTAAAAGACTCGACTTGACTTTGACTTGCTATTCATGACTTGACACTTAACTTAGACTTGAAACAAATGACTTGAAATGACTTGACTTTTTTTTTTCCATAGATATTAAGGAGTTAACTTTACGATTTTAGAAAATCTGCTTAGGTGCTGTTGCATGCGTCACGCGAGCGAACCTGTCATTGTACCAAGTGACGCGACGCGACAGACCAACAGCAAGTGCCAGATCAAATGAAACAGACTGAGGTAGGCTAACTTGCAAATATGGAAGGCTCTACGTTTATACCAAAACATAATAATGTTTGGCTTCACAGATGATGCATCTGACAAGTCAAAGGAGAAATGAACAGCAGTCTGCAAGTGTGCAAAATAGCGACATAACCACCACCACCACGTTGATTTTCATCCGAAGTTAGTCGTGTTAGAAACATAACGTCAAGGCATGTTAAGAGGTGGCTTTGAATCTATTATGCTTTTTAGTTAACGCCATATTAGGTTAAAATGTGTGAAATGGCAAAGTGAAAATTTTTCTTGTCTGTTTAATCTTGATATATATATAGCGAAAATGTTGCCAATGTAACCTAAAGTAATTCGCCTCTTTCTCCCTCCCTCTTAAACACGTCCCTGTTCCATACGTTACAGCCTAGTAGGCTAACAACAGTAGGCCTAGCTAACTGCCAGCAGTCAGCATAGAAAAGTAGCTTATTTCACATGTTAGGCTTATGTATAATATGATATAGCATTGACAGTCCTAAACCCTCCTAAAACCCATTGCGCTGTCGCGCTTGTCAAAGTTTGGCAGTGACGTCGGCGGCAGCGTTTGATTGATTGATTAGTTCACTTTTTCAACATTAGGCCTATTAGAGGGAGAGCAGATAGCTAACAAACGTTCAGAAAAAGTCCTGTTGGCAAATTTGAGGAAAAGTCGGTAAAGGGGCTATTTCACACAATTTGAGGGTGCTAAATTCAAATATTTTGTTTACCAAGCTCAATTTTGAGTTTTAAGCTTGCTAATTAGCATAATTAGCATAATTCACATACTTTTTGGTTTTGCCATCAGATATCATAGGAATTGCAAAAAATAAGGCATTAATATACTCTTTATGTATCAGATATGTTGTGGGACAGGACAGGAATTACCCCAATGACCCTCAAGTAGCAAATGAAAATAAGCTAAAAATAAAATATAAATTGAAATAATAGCTAAAATTCAGTATGACGTTTAGAAGCAAAATAGATTCCTTGATAATAAATTGATAGAATAGTAGGTGACTGCTCATTTTGTAGAAAGTATTTTGTCACTAACTATTATGAACAGTTGTCAGTCTTTACAGAGGATTTACACTGTATTCTTTTTACTGTAAAGGCGACTGTGCTTGCCTAGTTAAAACATCTCACTGGTGCTCTTTCCTATCCCAGCCATGCAAAAAAATGGAAGAGTGTGCATGTTTGAGGGTTGCTGAAGAGTGCTATAGAGATTGCATTATTTGCAACAAATTTAGACAAGATATCCTTTATAATGCAACAAAAAGAAACATTCTCCAGTGCATCATTACTGCATATGATGCTGAAAGGGAAGTGAACCTAGGAGAAATCCTCAGCTATGAACTGATTAATGTCCCTGTACTGTAGCTATTGCAGATAGCGATGGTTATTTGTGAAGTGGAAATAAGTCATCCTCACTCAAGTGCTGTCTAGCAATGTGGAATGTCCAGTAGTGATCACTGCAAAAACTGCTCATTCAACACTGGTAATAGATGCTCAAGATCTAGTTATGTCTTTAGGGCACCCATCTGACTGCAGCACATTTAAGAAGTATGCAGGAAAGTTTGTAAGAAACTTTTGTATTGTTATTTGGTATTTGTTATGTGGTAGCAAATGATGTTGACTATCAAAGATATAGACCTAATGTAGGAATGCACACAGATATTGCAACAGATACGCTCAGGCCAATCCAAACTTTTCTCATCTGTTGTTCCTCGTTGGTGGAACACACTGCCAGTTCCTACAAGGGCAGGGTCATCCCTCTCCATTTTCAAAAAGCTCCTGAAGACCCATCTCTTTAGAGAACATATCCTCTCATAGCACCACCTACAACAAGTCTTGCTGATCCTAGCACTTACCACCCGTCTTGAACTGTGCACAAAAACAGCACTCACTGATGCACTTATTCTTACTGTACTCTACCGTTTTTAAATTGTCCTAAAATTGTTGAGAGAATTGCTTTAAAACTTAACTGTTACCATGTTGTTAGTCGCTTTGATTAAAAATGCGTCAGCCAAATGTAATGTAATGTAATAATGGTGTAGGCCTATCTGATTAAGACCCAAAGAGTGGTTGAAACGTACAGTACTTATTAAATTACACTGGGAGCAAAAAAGACTATCTTCACTTTTTTCCCTTTGCAACTGTCAAAGAAATCCCATAAACACGCCTAGGGTAGCCTACATCAGATGGCCTAAAGATTAGGCTCTTCTGCATAGCATTAAGTGATTTGCATGCAGTAATTTGAACACTGACCTTGATCTAGCCTACTTTGGCTATTTAAAGGTAATTTATTGTCAAAACATCACACAATATAAATGAGCTATAACAAATAATAAAGGACTTAATCACACACAAACTACTATTTTACTGACTACAAAAATAATAATTATGTAGGAAGTTTAAAGTTTGAAACCCAGAATTGACCAAAAGTGCACCAAATTCAACACAAATGACTCAATACACTTGGAGGAGGCCTGCGTCCTTTCTTTTCCAGATATTTTTGGGATTTGGATATCGCTTCAGTATCGAGTATCAAGATATTTATGGCAGGTATTGTATCAAAGTCATACTTTTGGTATCGTGACAACACTATGCCAGAGCCACTCTGTTTTCTAGATGTCGAGGATCGGAGGCTCTACCACCAACTAGTGGTGCTGCTCAATGGCATATTAGAAGAGCACATTATCAAGCTCTAGTATGGATGCAAGCACACATACCAAAATTACTAGAAGTAAAATGTTTTTACTTGTCGGTTGTTGCTGACGGTAGATGCAGTTCTGCATTAGGCTTATTCCCACTATCTAAATTCATATGTACTGTAGGATATATTCTGAGTTGAAGGTTATCTGTGCAATTTGTTATTGTGATGAAATGCATTAAACACCACGAGTGACTCACTATGTTAGCAATAAAAATATGGTTGTGTTTTGATTAGAATTTCCGAGTTTATTACATGTTAACTGTAATCATGTTCCCATTAAATATGTTAATAAACTATAGTATGGCTTCTTTAATGCTCAAACATGTATTTAGACAACACTTTTATTTGGTTTTAGTGATTACTTTTGAAATCAACCCAATTTAGGGAAAAATAAGCAAAAATAATCGCTATTTTATGTTAAAATGCTGATTATGTGGCTTAGAACTCAGAATTGAGCTTGGTAAACAAAATATTCAGAATCAGCACCCTCAAATTAGGTAAGAAGGGTGGTTTACCAACTTTTCCTCAAATTTGCCGTCAGAAGTTCTCTTCTGTGAAGCTGCTCTCCCTCTATATTGGTTCCCTGGAGATGTGACAGTCAGAACAGGTGTAACTTGAACTGTTTGAATATATTTTCATGATTTGATGTAGCTAGGCTACCTAATATTTGAGGCATATTGAAACAATATAGGCTATTTTATAAGGTCTACTTGAAATACATTTATTTTTATTCGTATACATTTAATCTTATTCTATAAACCGTTCAGATGTAGGCTATGTGGCTTGAATGAATGCAATGTCTATTAGTTTGTTACAAATAAAACTCCAGCAGTTCATAACTAGCCTATTGTAGCTTATTTTAAAATAAAAACATGGGTAAATCATCATGAATCTCAATGATTTGGCTATGACTTGACTTGACTTGCTTGACCCAAGCTATGACTTGACTTGACTTGCTTGACTGTCACAAAAAATTACTTGGACTTGCTTGAGACTTGAGACTTGAGACTTGATTGTGACTTACTCCCACCTCTGGGATTTAGAATGAGATGTTACTGAAATTCCTTTTGACTCCTGTCAAAGTCATACTGCATTTTTGAACGTTTTCAGCAGCTTTCACTTCTCCAGCTGTTTTTTCTTTTCTTTTAAAACTTTGCTGATCACTACCCAGATAGCAAAAGGCGGATCACTGTCGGTCCATTGGGGGCATATGTTTGACATGAATATTGAAGCTAGTTTATATCCACATCTAAAATGGGAAATGCCTCTAAGTCATACTGTTTGGTGCATTTTTGAATGTTTTCAGCAGCTTTCACTTCTCCTTCAGCAGCTTTCACTTCTCCTTTGCTGACCACTACCTAGATAGCAAGAGGCGGACCACTGTCGGTCCCATTGGGGGCATGTTTGACATGAATATTGAAGCAAGTTTATATCCACATCTAAAATGAGAATGCATTCAGGGCAGACAAGGTAGTGCGCCATCTGCTGCTCTTGTAAGCATACAACCAAAAAGTATAGAAGCTACTCTGTGATACAAGTCTGTTTTTAAGTTTAAAATGATGAATAGCACAATTCTGTTTTCCCAGAAAGAAAGCACTGACTGATGACCTCATTAAAAAGTTTAAGTTTCAAATAAGATATTTACTAGTCTGTAGGAAATATTCACATAATGCCCAGGCATACACTGAACAAAAATAAAAGGTCAAGTTCTGATTCCACAAACTGAAATAAGACGATTCAATTCCAGTTGTCATCAACTATGTGTAATAAGCAATATTTCTATATAATTACATCTAGTACATTATGTTGGCGTAGCCATATCCTCTATACTGGTGAATAAGAGAAAGAAATGGCATGGAAAGTAGGGTATTGCAACAAAATGCCATATGTCTAGCTTTGCAAACCACTCTTGACTACATTCTGCTACACATACCGAAGCGAATTGAGCGGAAGTACATAGCGGAGCCAGGGTAATATAAGACTACTGTACATGGTAAACCTATATGACTTGCTAGCTCAAGTGGGTGGAGCAAAAAAAAAAATCAATCAACAATCTGATACCAACTTACAGTAACACCCCCCATTCCAACAAACCCAACCTACTATAATGTGAGACTGACACCGGTCTTGAACCATGCAAGTATCCTAACCAACTCTGAGGGCTAAAACCTGAGATTGCTACATGTTGCCTTTATAATTTTATTTAGTATATAGTCACAAGGGGACATTTATGCTATACCTATCACTACATGACAACAGTCTCATACAACATTGAGAATAAAGTGTTCTCAGGAACCAAGATCAATAACACTTCACAATTTGTTTTCCCCTCAACTTTATTATATGAAAATGTACAGGGCAAGTTTAACGGTAGGATTTCTGGTAGCGGGCACGGGCACCAGGTCCACCAAACTTCTTGGACTCGCAGCGACGAGGGTCAGCCACCAACAGAGTCCTGTCGTACTGGATCAGGATGTCTTTGATCTCTTTCTTGGAGGCCTCATCGACATCTGCAAGAGGAGCATGTTTAACAACTACTGAACCACTGATGTGAACAGACACCACTTACAAAGTGTGAGGTTTTAGCTTTTTACCCAGTTGTTTTGTAAAAATTTGAGAACTTACATTTCTGGTAGTATGCCACCAGGGATTTGGAGATAGCCTGACGGATAGCTGCAAGTGATGAAGACAGAGACTTAATATGGAGGAATTAAATCCAGTTAACCAGAAATGTCGTCAACACTATCAAAGACAATCATTCCAGAGGGACACATTTCCATTTTCAAAATTCCCAAAAAGAATGCAGCGTGTACATATAGGCATCTTGCTATCCATCCACCTACCGTAGACCTGAGCGACGTGTCCACCACCCTTCACGCGCACTCTGATGTCCACTCCAGCAAAGCGCTCCTTGCCCAGCAGCAGAACAGGCTCCAGCAGCTATGGACACAATACAAGGCAACATTAGGTCAGAACTACACTTCCTCCACGTATGGGGAGGAAATGTTCTATGGTCTTTTCTTCTGTAATCTTGCAACAGTCAACCATATGTCAAAAATATATCTCCGATGTGCAGCGGCCTTCCTGCAGACTTTTAAGTAAACTGGATTCTTATGGCAAGTCCCCCATCTGACAACCAGCAAGGAAACAGTCTACAGTCAACGGTACACATTTCATTGACTCATTAAGACCTTCATGTGTACATGCATATTGATTGCCTTGTGGGCTGGTAACACACTAGTCAACACTACAATGGAACATAAGACACAGAAATTGGCTACTCAAACCAGTGAAGTCTACAATCCCAGTAAGTTTTGAAATTGGCCACTGATATTCCCATTTCAAACTCATCTGATTTAAATCCTCAATCCACCAATACCGTCAAACCATCTGAAACCCTCAATTTGTGGATCAGCGCAATAATGAAGCTCAAGTTTTTGATGAGGAAGGCAATAAATGATTACCACATATGATTACTAATGTCACCACACAATTAAATACTCCTAAAGCAATCTTCAGCTCTGATGTGCACAACAGGTACACCCAAGACATCACCAGCACTTACCTTGTACTGAAGAGTCGCTGGCTCAATCATCTCAAGAGGTCTGCCATTCACCTTGATGAGGCCATTTCCCCTCTTGCAGTGGGCAACAGCTGTGGCTGTTTTCTGTTGAAAAACAAAACCAACTCGAATGAATCCTTGTGTCTAAGGTTAGCTGGCAAGTACTTCCACTATGACGTTAGACCCTTCGACACTTATACAGACAAGCCTAACGAACTTAAGATAGGTTACTAGCAAGCTAAGAAAATAACTGTTACGGCTACACTCTTAACTTACACAAAAGAGCTATACGAAAATTAACGTTAAAACAAGTATCAGTAGTTTAAAGGTTAACAAAGTTAACTATACATTGACACATTCATGTAACGTTAACGAGTTATATTGGCAGTTAGCTCACTAGCTTAGCTCCTAATACACCACGCAAGGCTGGTCGAAAATACCAATGGGATGAGAGGCTTCACTAGGCCACACTCGCCGAACTTGACACTTTCTCCTATCTAAATCAAATCTGATACTCCTAAATGTTTCCATTTAACTCTACACTTTGATTTAATAACCGTAGCACTACATATGCGCTGGCATTTTGTAAAAATGGCATGGTAAGCAGGTAACGTTAACATGTTGTACACCAATTCAGCTAAATTAGCCGACTAGCTTAACGCCACACGTGGATGATTCTAATATTTTGTACTCACTTTGCGTCCAAAGACCTGGACCGATTGAAGTGGACCTTTCGCTGGCATATTTCTAGAAGAAATAAAACACAAATAATTGCTTAAACCGTATTTATATGACTAAAGTTTTGTGATATTTACAAGAGCTCAGGCGGACACATACCGTCTTCAGCTGAGGTGCCGTACGGAGAGGCCGAACGGGTTTCAAACGCCGAAAATCAGGGGCATTGTAACGACAGAGAGGAGCATTTTACGGTAATATCTTGAAAAAGTTTACGACTGTGGGAGTGGTTACATTCTTGCGTATAGGCTATACCAGAGCCATATAACATATACCTTTATATGGCTCTGGGCTATACACATAATAGGCCTAAATTAGTTTGTACAATAATAGTCATGTTTTTTCATGTGTTTAAATTCTAACATTAGATTGAAGGAAACCAATGAAGAAAGGTGAAGAAATGTAACTGTATGCCAAATTTGTAGCCTATTTATCTCCTTTTATCATATGACAGCAGAGTGTTTTGTCTGCTAGCTTACCATAGTATCCTACATGGCCAGTCCCTAAAGGTCGCCTGATGTTCTGCCTGGCTGTCCCATCTTTAAAACTTTATTTGTCTATGCACTGCGGATAGGACGCCCCCTTCAGGTGAGATTCTGGAAAATTAGCTCTGCTCTGGTGAGTCATCTTAATCCTTTGGAGTATAGGAGTTTCAAAATGACAATCAAAATTAAGAAAAGTCAGCGACTTGCATGTTTTTTTGTAGGCTACCTTCAACATGTTTACACCAGACAAATTGTATAGGTCTAGTGATATGTTGAAAATGACAAATTTTACTATTTCATGGAAATATGTTTCAACATGTTTCATTCACGAATAGTAATGTGATTGTGTTTTACCTCAAACTTTTATGTTAAAAGTGCAGTATATGATGTGTTTTCTTTGTAGGGAAGTAATCTGTGCTGTTTTTACCTGATTCATGTTCATGAGAATGGCACAGACACAGAAATTAGTTAATCATTTGAGAGGCTATAATTCTTTCTTCAATCCCTGATTTTAAAAACTATTCCACTTGAACCCACTTTTATGTGTGTTTGTTAATTCTTCAGGAGGCAAGTGCTTGAGGCAGACAGAAGTCACTTTCTGGTAACAGGCCTACGAAAATAGTTGGGACATGGTATTATCTTCGAATCTCACAAACCTGTATGTTGCAATAAGGACATAACAGTATATCAAATGTTGAAAATACGCTCCTGTTGAATTTGATGCTAGCAACACATCTAAAAAAAGTTGGTGACAGGGGAAACAAAAGGCTGGAAAAGTTGTGTAAAAAAAACACGAGGAGGAACATTTCACAACTATAACAGGCACTGATTGGGTATAAAAAGAGCATCCCAAAAGAGGCAGAAGATGTGGAGGTATTCATCACTCTGTGAAAACCTAGGGCATTAAGGGACTGTACGATATTTACCGGGGGGGGAGGGCCGGTCGTCAGGGGGGGAGGGCCTAAGAGAATTTTTTAAGCCTTAGGGGAAGGCCCAGGAGAAATTATTTTTTCCTGATCCATGATATTTTTTTCCCCAGCTCAATGATCCGTTTTCGATATTTGAAAAGGTTTGTAGGCCAAAACATGATTCACGTCTCTTTGACAGAGTGGGCGAGTCCAAAAAGTCGCAACCCTACCTGAATCTCCCACAACTCCCCTCGTAAGCTTGCAGGTCACCCGCGGTTATGAGTCATAAAGAAAATATTTTAATGATATTCGGGTCATTTGCGGGCGGGTCAGTTAAAATTAATTAAATATATATTTTCTACAAATAGGCCTACTTAAAATATCACGAGAAGGCTAGCATCAATACAGTAAAGCATCAATACAGTAAGTCAACAGTAAAGAAGCTGAAGACGCGAGTTAAAATAATAAAGACACCCCTTCAGGAAAAGCGATATAGGCTATGGGAAATATTGGGAAAAGTTCTTAAAGAAGATGACAGTAGTACAAGTTATGGTCTATGTAGGCCTACTTCTTGCGAATCCATTTAAAAGTATGACAGCCGAAACGGGCAGCCTGCAGGAATAAATCTTATGGCACAGACTACACAGCCATATCTACCGGTATGTATAGGTTCGCGTATGCATAAAAGTTACCTTAGTTCGTTGTGTTTGTGACTTTAAACAGTGGATGTGCTTTAGTAAAGCTTTGTGCTTCATTCAGCATTTTAAACCAGTTCTTACGCTAACGTTTTGACCAGCAATGTATCTCTCTTGCCTACCTTGCCTCCCCATTTCTATTTTCGAAAGAAGTATGTCCATGGCCAAATCTTATCCTAGTGTTCTAATCCTTGGTGGTTGCGTGCGTGCTTGCCCTCTTATTCTCATTCTCTCTCCTGCGCAAACATTATGTCCTGCATGCCTGCGTGTAGTTCTACTGCATAAAGTTTCGCAAATAAATTAGTTTGTTTTACAGAAATGGACTACTGCATGCAGGCTATAACCAAAAGCACACATTTTGTAAATAAACGGGTCGGATTGCGGGTCGGGTATAATTTTGTCCTAATTAATATTCGCGGTCCGAGTTGCGGTCGGGTTGATTAAAATATCGGGCGACCGCGGGCCGATTGTGACCAAACCCGCGCAACACTGGTTTGTAGCCCCGTGTGTGTGTATGTGTGCTTATGACATTTGCTGGCCGTTTTAACCTTGTAAATGTCATTTTTCGACCAGTTTTATTTGATTCACGTAGGGGGGAGGGCCTAGGAGAATTTTTTTGAGCCGGGGGGAGGCCCCTGGAAAAAAAAAATTGACCAGGGGGGAGGGCCAGGCAGAACATTTTTAACCCGATCGTCTGGCGACCGGCCCTCCCCCCCGCTAAATATCGTACAGTCCCTAACCTAGCCCTGTACGCCTGTATCTCAGCTCTTTCTGGCTTCTGCAATGCGCTTACAGTTGCTTCAGTCAGCAGGATGGCGGGCCAGTCAGTGATGAGAGGGGATGACGTTAGTTTCAAAGTCGAAAGTGGCAGTGGTAATGTCATTCAAAAAGTGAGTGAGAATGGTGATATCAGATTAGGCAAATAATGCAACAATACAAGTATAATGCTCCTCAAAAATTGCGAAGAAAAAAATATTCAGAGAATACACAGATAACTCTCAGTTCAAACTTTTCTTCTGATGTTTATTGATGTTTGTTAAAAGATTGAATCTTGTTAAGTTATTTTCTTTACTCATGCAGGTGCGCCTTCATTAGGTTACATTCAAACACTTTCTCTTATGTTGGGGTTATTTATGGAATGGGCAGCTTGCACATATGAAAAGGTACAATTTAAGATGAATGATATAGGTTATGAGCCACTTATACCAGACAACATCTTTTCCAGGGAAAACCTTGAATATTTCAGGAAAACAGTGGCAATATGCATTTACATATTTCCGCATTGTAGCTCCATAGAAGAGTCCAAGGGCTTAAATAGCCTGCATGCTCTCCAGACCTGTCACAATGGGTGCATCACAGACGATTAAGAAGACCCCAAAGCCAGAATATTAAGCCGTTTCTGTTTTGGGTAAGATAGGACAGCATTTAATTCTCAAAACTCTAGTTACTGGTCTCTCAGTTCCCAAAACATTAGACTGTTGTTATAAAAAAAGATGCTAGTAACATGTAATGACCAGGCATTGAGTTGTGACAAACATAGTTACACATCTGACAGTGACACTAAAGGTTATATACTCTTGTTGTATAATTTATGTAGCCTGACGAGCCAGACCCACATTAAAATGAGGTCTGGGCACTCACCGTTCGCAGTGCTCAGTCCGAGGGGCGGGATAATCAGTTGTCTTTCAAATTCCCTCTGCACGCAATAGGACAGCGGCAGCGCTATGAGTCCCATGCGTTTCACACCAGCGGAGCTAGTTGGCTAGTTCAAACGTTTGCCAACTTAATAAAAGCTTAACTCGTGTCACACTGTTCGCCAACAGCAACATCCATCTTATTTGTTTTCAAGTAGCAGGGAATTCAAGCCAAGCCGTTGCAACTCTGCCATCAATCATTATGTTAAGCCCACCTAACGACTCTATACACGATTTCATTGGCCTGATTGAGTTTCGATTTCTGGAGCTCACAAGCCAACGGAGAGTTACTAGACTAGCCCTGGCAGCAAATGTAATTTGCTGCCGCTAGGGGCGCGTCTAGATTTCTAGGCTATAATTTATGTTGATGCATCACACCATCAAGTAGATGACTATCCAAAACACTCTAATGCTGTGAACAACATCAACAATATATATTGTGTTTTACTACATTTATAAAGCACTTCCCAATGCGCCTCCAATATGTGCCCACCTGGGTGGTGCACGGTAGTCATTATGCACCAGAAGCCTTGTCACACACCTGCTTGAGGTGGAGTGAGGGAGTCAATGAGCCAATTACACTGGGTGATGATAAGGGGACCAGATTGAGTGAGCCAGATTGGGAATTTAGCCAGGAGTCCAGGGAACTCTCCAATCTTTAATGACCACAATGAGTCAGGACTTTGTTTTAACGTTGCATTGGAAGGACCGCATCTCCTGCAGTTCAGTGTCTCTTTAAATTTACAGAGGGATTGGGATTGATTTTTGAACAGACAGAAGAGTGCCATTTGGCCAACCACTAACACCATTTCCAGCTGCAACTCAGTTTCGAATTCTGTAAGTGCACTACACTAAGTATTTGTTTGCACAACTTGCATTTCCTATACCAGATTAGTCTGTAATTTCAAGGGCAATCGGGTTGCATGCATTTTAAAAGTTAACTAACAGGTTAAGTAAGGTTAACAAACTAACTTTACAGTGTTTAGCACAAACTTAAGTATAGTTTACTTTTCCACTTCAAAATTAAGTAACACTTATTTTAGACATTTCAACAAAAGACAATAACTGAATTCTGCTTACTAGAACATTTTAAGTAAGGAAAGCTATGTTCAGTGTGACCTTGCAATTTTGTTCAAACACCGCAACTTTTCTGCAAATTTGACCGATCGTCGTAGTTTCCCTGTGAAATTTCACCTACCACAAAAGCCCCTTGTGGAGAATATTGAGCCAGATGCCACACTCACTTCTGCAGACACCAGAAACTGCCCTATATGTTCCTTCCTCTGCAGTTTTGATGACAATAAATAGAAGGCTAACATTTATGATCTGCTACTTGCATTACTTGCTAACCTAACTAAGTAAGTTCATAGGCCTACTTGGTTTACTGACATTTGATTAGGCTATGCAACCCATTGGCCAATTTTTACATCTGGAGATGTCCTTGTTAGCTCATGTTTGCTTGTAGGCCTAGTGCTTACCAAAATCATAGAAATTAATAATATTGCAAGACACATCTCTTTCATTCAAGTTATTTTTTCAACATTTATTTTAACTAATGGCATAGAAAACATCCCAAATTGCATCCACATATCCTAATGCACTATGCAAAAAGTTATTTCCACTTATAGCCGAAAAACAGTGAGATGCAAGCCTTCCGTCCTGTTGAGGAGTACGGTCACAAATATCTGATTAGAATGTTCGCAAGCCGAGAGAATTCCTCACAGTTACCCTCAGAGATTTTCCCCAGAGCCTTATAAATAGGGCTCTGATTTTCCCCAGAGCCTTATAAATAGGGCTCTGATTTTCCCCAGAGCCTTATAAACAGGGCTCTGATTTTCCCCATAGCCTTATAAATAGGGCTCTAATTTTCCCCATATATAAAGAACACTGAAACTATAGATTGGGTTTGCGTAGAATTCTAGAAGGAACCAGGAAAATAATTCACTTCTCAACAGGTAAAAGTGACAGGCACTACAATTAGACTTACACACTACAAATAAATAAAACAATGTTATGACATTGAAGAGAAGTCTAGCCTAATAGTTTAAAAATCAATATGACATATTGATAAAAAGATATGAACTTAATATGAATTACAAAATATATGAATGTATTGAAACATATGACATGATGCCATCTTTTTATATTAGGGGGTGGCTTTCATTTTTGGACAGTTCTACAAAAGGTTTTACTGTTTTGTAAATTACCCCTGCCAAAGCATTTCTTAATTTAGCTACAAAGAAGTTCTTAGATTTTTTGAAATCCTTACTATTTACCTTTACTTACCCTTTTTAATAAGCATATCAGTGTGATTTTGGTCTTAGTTGCCCTCAACTAAAATAAATAAATAAATAAAACCCAATAAATTCAACTATTCAAACTATTCTTGCAATTTTCACTTCCTCCCGCAATTTCTTAGCAACAAACGCCTAAAAACACGGCATCTTCCATCGCAATTGTTTAGAAAAGTTGTGGCGAAATCAGGCATTTTAGGTCGCAACAATCTTAAAAAAGTCTCGCAAGGGGAGGGACTGTCTTATGCATTGCACATATACATAATTTCCATTATTATGACACTGTTTATGGTTTGACTATTACAGAATTATGAGTGTTGCTAAAGTACTCCATATCTCTGTAGTGAATTTTGTACATACCCTTGGAGCAAACATATTGAGAACCAACATAAGGCAACACACACACACACACACACACACACACACACACACACACACACACACATACAGTCCTAATGCTTTGTGTTGACTTAACAAATGAAGGGACACAGCTGTGCTGCAATGACAGCGTTCATATATCTGGGCAGTCTCTGGCTTCGGCCATATTTGGAGATCCTCCACCGCCATCCCTCCAATAAAGGCCTTCAAGGGGCTATTGAAGTGTCATTTATGACTGATCTCTCCAGGTCCGTGTCCATTTAGAGTAGCTCATCCCCTGCTTTAATTGTCCCATTATGGAGAAAGGGGCCAAGGGAACTACCATGAGTGCCAAGCGCTTGGACGCTGTGTTCAACGTCGAGGAAGGAGAGTTCCTCTCCGTCGTGTGACGTATGATTATAAACATATCAGCTTCAGCCCTGTCATTGCAGTCTGAGTGCAAAGCTAGCGGGTTTCATGCAGGCTGGTTTGTCTTGGGTTGCCACCACAAGTGTCAGTGCAAATGGAATAGTCCAGGGGCTTTGTGTAGGAATTCAGGTCAGCGTTTCCCCATGGAATGCAATGGAGGCAAAGTGATACAAGACACAGAGCCAGATTAGGCTGTCTGAAAAGAGCGACTGTGTGCTACAGCTTCAGATGTAGGGTCTGCATCTGACCTCTAGAGGGAGCCAAATACTTCTTTTTTAGTTGTGAGTGACTTGTAGTGCCGTTTCTATGGCTGGACTAATCACTGGTATTGGAAGTGTTTAGCATCTCAGTCAGCAGGCAGAACAGTGATGACTCATAAACAGTTAAGCGTCCACTTGTGATAAACTGGTGACGTCGCTGTGATGCACGTGGGCAGTGTGTGTGTGTGCGCCGCGCCATGCTGGCGATTAAGCAGCAGTAGCCACTCATGACAGTTTTTGATGAAACGCAGAGTGACACACAGAGTGTGTGGGTCCCTGAAACACACAGGCTACTCAGAGGTCATCTGATTCACCTTCCCTTGGAAGTGTTATTGTGATTAAGCAGTTGACATTTGACGAGATTGGACATGGAACAACATGTGATGCAAACATGCTAAAATGATTCAGTTTTTCATGCAAGACAATATTGTCTGTGCGTCAGATCAGACGTAATCAGAGTTATTAACAAACACACAGGCTTAAATTAGTTTGCAGCGCCCACATTTCCATGAGTAGTATATTGACCCCCCCTTTGGATATGCAGTGTTATGGTGTGTCAGCCACCACAACAGCATATGAGTATTGAGAATTATGTGAATTCTGGATGTGATGTTTTGCGTCAATCAAAGATGGTGTGCATAGAACAATAGCAACAATTTATTAATTCCTGTTAAAAGCATGCATACAGTGCATTCACTGTACTGAAATTGACACATCTGTTGAATGGAAAAGAAAGGAATGGAAGCCACGCACCTACAAAGAGTGGGAATTGCAGACGGGAACGAGACCGACCCTGAAGTGGCATCCAGGCCGTGAGGCCGATCCACGCAGCATGTTATATTTTGACTGCGGGGTCGGAGGTCACCCCAGTGTGGGCAGAGGGGCCAGCTGGAGGCCGTAGGGGGCCAATGATGGGAACAGGCCAGATGTTCACATGGGAGACAGGAAATGAGGAACCGCTCGGACAACAGGCTTCCAGTCCCGCGGCGACGAGAGGAGACCGACTACGAATTTACACCGCAAGCAAGACATAAGCAACAGTGAATGAATTAATTTACACTGCGTCCTTTACTAACATGACACACACGCTTCACATACGCTCTAAAAATAGAAGTGATTTGTAAGAATATGCTGTCCTCTATGTTTAACGACCGTAATGCGTGTGTAAACCTTGCCACATTCTAATAGAATGGAATTATAACACTAGACAAACTTCAGATGAAAAACGCTTCAAAAACGCCTCTGGTGACATTCCCAGTGAGGGCGAGAGGTACAGGAGAGACACTGTGCTGCTGCATCTCCCCACGTTCAGACACTCCTATCTTAGCCCCTGAGGTGGTTGCCACAGCAATCATCCTTTCACTTCACACACATTGAAGCCACACATTGACTTGTACAGTGATGGATGTGGATTTATTGATTTGTACTGTACATCCACATTACAGGTTGCCATTTTGGTGTCTTTCTCTATTGATTTAAGATGCATTCTTAGATGTATGTAAGGCGGTGAAAAAGGACAGTGGGTTATATTGATTTGTATGACTTATAATGTTTAGCCTAATGAAGGACCGTGGCACTGCACGTGAGTTAAGTTCGTTCACTGAGGAGGAAAAAAAAGATGTGGAGATGGGGGCTTGGGTTGGGTGGGGAGTGCAAGCCTAGTGTCTGGACATACTCTTACCCTTAAAGGAGGGAGGAAGAAGATGAGCCTGCTGTGCTATGGCAGAGGCGAGCCGAAGATAGATAGCATCTTGGGAATCTGTATACACTGGCATGACTCATGCTCCTCCCGGGCCTGTCTGACATTTACAGTGGGTACTGTCCTGTTTACACCCCACGCCAAAGCTCCGCAGACACCTGGCTTCTTTTATTGTCAGGGAGACGCCACCTTCCACACTCACACACACACACACACACACACACACACACATGTGCACACACACCCTATCTCATGCCTCCCTCTTTGAACCAGCCAGTTCCCCAGTGGCAGAGACCATCACATTGTGGCATGGCACTGCCCTCTGTGCCACCCGTTGGTGAGTTCCTGGGTTGGCCTCCCCTGCTTGATCTGCGTCAAAGCTCGTGCCCTGGTTTGAGATGGCATCCCGGAGGACTGGCACGTGTGCCCTTGGTGCCCTCCCCATTGGAATCTGGCCCAGGTCTTTGTTGGCAGAACATCTGCTATCCCTTTTTTTCCACAGAACTGTTCCTGCTTCCTGCAGACCGCCATCTTGTAGACAGGTGCAGTTCTTCATATTAGTTAAAAACTATTTATCGAGGAAGTGAAGTGTTGTGGAGATATTTATGCAAAGGCCTGGAGGCAATAGCGATACACTTTGGATGGGGCCTTATGTAATAACAAAATGTAACGAGACACACACAAGCAGGCTACATTACATATGCAACAGCAGGGTAACAGGAAGTCAAACCATTTACACTGCTTCCTATTTGTATGTTGATGTTTCTGGAGCATAAACATTGAACAAATCTCTCCAGCAGCAGAAACAAAGTCCATTGCTGAAGTTGCCTGTGTGGTGGTCACGTTACATAGGAAAAACAGTGTGATGAGTCGTGTGGATGATAGGTAGACAGAGATGAATTTATTTGTATTTGGGGGCCATCTATCTATCTGTGTGTGTGTGTGTGTGTGTCCCAACTGTCGGTCTCACACTATATGCTCTCCAGACCTCGCAAGCATTCCTAGATAAACACTCTCCAATTACAGCTCTGAGTATGCCATCCTGACACTATTCCCCTCCCGCTCAAATACAAGGCGGGATGCCTCTCTCTCTCCCTGCTAAAAAGCTGACTCATTTCACTCACAGACATTGTGCGGTGTCATAAACGCTCACGTTTACGTAAACGGGTTGAGGGTGGAGGGTCAGCTCAACTCGCTTCAGCTGCAGCGCAGGTAGAATCGTTCCTGCACCACCAGAGGAGCAGGAGAGTCTGCAGTCATCCGACTGGCAAATCCCAAGACTGGCAGTAAATAAGGAACACGCCATATATGAACATTTCCTCTTCCTCGTCTGGCGAGCGCACCGGCCTTATGGAAACACATCACCTGGAGCGCCGACCCCTGCGACCCTCGCCTGTCACAGAGCGGTGAGCGCAAGACAACGGCCGCAGATTTACAGCGGAGAAGTCCCACCACCAGCCTCTTTTTTCAGACCTGCGATATCGTCTCATTTGACCATAATAGGCACTGAGGAGGTGGGGGGGGGGGGGGGGGGGGTCAGGGGGGAGAGAGAGAGAAAGGAGGGGAAAAAGTGTTGCTGGTAATTGAAGTTTCCCTGAGTGGTGAAGTGGCTGCCAAGCCTGGCGGGGGTGGGGATGAGGGGGGGGTGGGGGTTACCAGGGGTCTCAGGGTTTGTGGAGGATACAGCGCTCAGGTTGCCATGGCAACGGCAAAGGCACTGCTCGAAAAAGGTGCTGGAGTGGGAGGTGGGGTGGCGGGTGCTTATTAAGCAGAAAAGTGATGTCCCAGAGAGGTCTGAATGCAGTGCCAGCTTGCCAAGGCAAATCATGATTGCAGCAACAGGTCCTGCCTTTTATATCTCAAGCCTCTTCTGAAGGACCGTCAGTGGGACACTTTTGTACCCAACCCCCGAGCTCAGATGAGTTCAAAAGCATGAATTTTCCAACAGTATTTCCAGCACCAAAGAGAAAAAAAACAGACTCACACTCAAGGTTGAGCTGTTGGTAAATTACGGAGCGCAATGTGAGAAGGAACACATTGTGTCTTTCTAAAAGTATTCTTATTTGTATTATGGGACACCTCTGACACGTAATTGAAATCACGTAATTATACATTTTTAATTAAATTTAGTATGACAAACAAAGCTGTTCACATTACAGAATATGCAGGCATATGTATCCTACTTAATATCTTACATTTTTTTACAATGTAATAGTAAAAAAAAATGTTTACAATATAAATAACTCTTAAATTAGTTGTTGCATGTTTGGGTGATCAGTGATTGTATGGCTACCAATAACCATAAATTATGGTTCAGATTCCTAGTAGTTCCTAATCTGATTAGTATCAGATTCCTTCATTAACCCATCTAATTTACTTTGCAGGTTGATTTTTTGCAGACCTTTCTCTAGCAACAACCAAGTTAGTAGTCTATGCCCCACAGTTTACACTTTCTTCATCACTGACGTCATATCTTTGGACGCAGTATCCCAGTAGATAGCATTGTAACACTCAACAGAAACAGGACACACAGTTTCTCAAAGAAAAAGAACAGGAGATAGAGACTGAGTGAGAGAGAAAGGATGTTACTGTGCTTTTCCAGTATTGCCTCTTTCAAGACAGACACTGTCCAGACACTTTTCCTTAGATTCTACACTTTTAACATTATGGGGTCCTAAGATAGTGTCACTGTTGTGATTGTGGACAAATTCGGAACACTAGCTATGTTTACATGCATGGACATTTTTTTTCAATCAGATTGAAATTAATCTGATTCAAGATTTCAACTGAAGTGTTTACATGAACTCTCCATGGGTTGAAATCGCTGCGCAATTACGCTTTAAGTGTAAGTGTTTTATTTGACCTAACACAAAAGATGTTGTTCTTGAGACCAACTCATTCATGACAATATTTAGTTATGGTGTATAGTAATATACATATAAGATACCTTGTATAATAAGAACTTGGATGATACTTTAACTTAAAAAAAAATCCTGAACCAAACATAATAGAAGGGTTAATGGCTGAATCTTTATGTCCCCTGTCAGGTTGTAAGGGTTCTAGAGGGATGGGACATCGCCTGTGACATTGTTAAATTGACAACGGCAAATACATGTAGCCTCCCTTTGGATAACCCTGCGTTTCACGTCACAACATTATGATTTGTTATTAATTTGGGTAAATTATAAATTTGGGTAATTTGGGTTTACTCTTGGGTAAAGTGCATAGATGCAGACTTATGGAAAGGGCAGAGAAAGGGTACGAGTGAGCCCATAAGCACTTCACAATTTCACTGTGGGACAGCCCTAATCCCTCACGAAGTTCAACACGCATCAAAGTCTGTGAGAGAGGGCATTGAGATTCAGTGTGTTAAAATTGAACTGGGGAACATGGGGACCCTGGGAGCATAGGGCCTTGAGAAGATAGGACCCTGGGAACATATATGCTAGGCTATGTTACTTTTCAAACTTTTTCAAAGTTTGCAAAGTCGTAATGGTATAGAAACAAGGCTATAGACATTTTAAAAACACAGAATGTCACTAAGCATTTCTAATATTAGAAAGCATTTTCTAATATTTCATAGAATGCCTCCTATCAGCGTCACACTCACAGCATAGCCTAATGTATATTGTATGTACACATATTGTATGTATGTATCACATGTATATTTATCTAAAATATGTTTTTGTCCGTGCATTAGTATGTTTTGATAGCGGGTGGGTGGAGCGGGAATCTGCCTATATATTGGGTGGTGTTGTGTCAAACTAAGTTGACAAGCTACTGATCAAAATTTTTTGTGACACAGTCTTTGTGACATAGGCCTAACTGCTACAGGGAACACCTGCGCAGAAGAAATGTACTCCAACAATCGGAGTACCTGATTACATGGGCCTATTTTTCAATCGATCGGATTGTCAGAACAGAGTACACCACCTCTTTTCCGATTAAAAATGTAATCAGAGTGGCCTGAATGTTGACATGAGGCATTTTTCATTCCGATTGAGCCATTACTCCGTTTGTAATCAGATAAACTGAAGCTCCTTCTTGGCAAATAGTCACTTTGCTCCATTGATAAAGTGCACCATGCTTCCTCGTTGAGTAAAATCTTAGTGACCTTTTATTTGATTGTCTAGGGTAGGATTTTGGTTATGAGAAGAGAGAAGATTATGGTTTTATTTCTCAGCTATACACAGAAAAATATGTTAAATTCCTTCGAACAGGAGCCAATCAACTACCAAGCCTAATGCATAATATACACTTAGGACACAATAGCTACACACAATTGGCTGGACACAACTGCAGCATATGCCATGCTGTGTATCTGTAAAGTCTTTCTCTCTCTCTCTCTCGCTCTCTCTCTCTCTCTCTCTCTCTCTCTCGCTCTCTCTCTCTCTCTCTCTCTACAGTTTGGGTTCATGCATGAGGCAGGGGTTGAGTCGGGCCACACTGGACTTGGCTGCGGTATCTGGTGCTCCCACTAACATGGGTCACGGCAGCATCAGTCGCCCTATCTGATGGGCAAAGGAACAGTAGCAGTGGAGCTGCACAAGATCTGCAGTGGAAACATTTGATTCATGTGACCGCTCGTGCATCTCTCGTCCCACTGCCATCGCTTTATTTCTCTCTTTTTTTCTCTTTTTCTGTCCATGTCTCTCTCTCTCTCACACACACACACACACACACATACACACTGTCTCTCTTACTTTGTGTGTGGATATATTTACATGTATCATTCTTCCACTTCACTTTCTCATTTATTCTATTTTCTCTGTCTTTATAAAAAGCCTTTGTTTAGCCTACACGTCAGTACGCACAGAACACTGATGGCCCATCTTCCATGTGCATATGGTTTATTTGCTCTGCTTTTGTGTGAGGAGATACATAGCGCTGAGCCTGTTCCTTCCCTGTTGTTTACATGGCACTGCCAAAGGTCATTTGTCAGCTGTGTGCAAAATCTATGGTATTAGTCTTTGGGCTAGGAGGGGTCCACATGCCCCCCCCCACCCCACACCCCCCACCCCCCCCCCCCCCCCCCCACACACACACACTACTAGACTTAATTGGTATTTTATTGTAGCCTTGGTCCCAGAGTTTAAAGCGATGGTTCGGTAGTTAATATTGACCAATTTATGTAGGCAATGGGTGACTTGATCTGACTTATGTCTACAACATTTTTTTAAAAAATAAGCTGCCAAATATAGTAATGAGTTTATTTCTTGTCAACATGATTTTTCTCAAACTTTGGGACTAGGGCTACATGAAAATACCATTAAGTTCAGTAGTGGAGTAAGTGTTTCTTGGTGTTTTATGCCCCCAAAGTTGTCTTCATTGCAGCGCTGCCTAGAAGGCACTAGGGTTAGGCATGGGTTAAGGTTAGGTGTTAAGGTTGGGGTTAGGTTTAGGATTAGGTGGCTTTAAGTCAGCGGTGGCAGCACTGTCTGAGGTTTAAGATGTAAATATATATATAGTGCAAGGCAGATCAGTGCAATAATAATGTATTAAATAACAATATTGCATTTGAAATCACAAAAGCTGAAACACATGATCATGCAAAGCCTGTCTTTTTAGCTTAAACATGTACTGTCACTGACAGCAGTGACACATTAACAGTAGCCATCTTAAAGTTGTAACGCTAGTTTGTCATGACTGAGTTTGACATTGTCACAACCAGCCTCTGTTGGTGTGCCTCTCCATACACTGAAAGACTTACATGGTTCCTGTCTCACTTTATTTGTGCGTTAAATGGTTGTGTTCAGCTGTGCTATTATTACATGATGAGAGGGACTTTGTGTGTGTGTGCCGTGTATTTCTAATAATTTGGCTGACAATTATTCTGGTGCCAACTTGTGTATGGTGTGTGAACAAAAGATATACATAAATCTCTTGAATTTTTATAGTATGCGTGTGTGTGTGTGTGTGTGTGTGTGTGTGTGTGTGTGTGTGTGTGTGTGTGTGTGTGTGTGTGTGTGTGTGTGTGTGTGTGTGTGTGGGAGAGAAATCGGTCTGCTTGAGTATATCTCTGTATGTCTCTCTCTACATAAACATATTTAGTGTGTTTGTTAAGAGGCAGTCTGAATCTGTATGTGTATAGTATATGCAGGACAGGAAGAAAGTGAGCTAGGGAGAGAGTGTAGAAAGGGAGAGAGAGAGAGAGAGAGAGAGGCCATAGCTGGGAAGCTGGTTCCTGGGAAAGAGGGCCAGCGTTTTGCAGGCCTCCACAGGAGCACTCCTTAAAAGGCTAGGATGGATGATGTCGTGGAGGCATTCTGGAGTTTTTTTTCCCCCTCCTTTGCATTTTTTTCTTTCTTTCATTTTTTTAAGAGCGAGAAGAAGCCCTCAGGCTTTGGGAAACCCATCATGCACATCAGAAAAACACACACACACACACATACATATACACACACACACACACACACACACACACACACACACACACCAAATATGACTTCAGACGGATAGTCCATCAAATCCTCTCGCTAGATCTGAGAGAGAGAGCCTGGCACTGACCAGCTCAGAGAGGAGTTGGACTGTTCTTGCCCTGCCTCTCAGCCGGAGTTTCAAGAGTTGGAGAAAGCAAGCATCATCTAGTGCACCACCACACACACTTCATCGCGAGGTGAAGCTGAACTCACTTACTGACACTTCAGGGGTATATGGGCATGTTTCAAGCAGTGTTGTAGTCGACCAAACCAAACCTTAAGTCTGAGTCAAGTCAAGTCTTACACCAGGCAAGCAGCGCGCTGTAGTCCACTTCATTTTTGCTGTAGCATTTTGGTAGCAACATCTTCATTTGTACGAAATACAAGACTACAGTTTGTGACAAAATAGGCCTAATAAATACATTTTAACTCATCAAACTGAACGGCAATGTTTTCATCTGCCGTTGCTTCGCTCAGACCTTATTTGGACTGTATTACCAAAAACTCCTTTCATTTTAGAGATTTTCCTTATGAACCAGGAAGCGTTAAAATGCTAACGCTACAAACTACAAGCTTCCGGGTGACTACCACACTCTATGCTGACCTGCCTGTTACATCTCATAGCCTAAATACTGTATCAGAGATGCACTCAAAAAGTCACAACTGAAATTGTCAATCGGTACAAAGTCTCTGATTGGATGATTAAGTTCTCAAGAAACTGATGATTAAAGTTCTCAAGAAACTTGAAATTGGTATTAGAGGGAGTGTATTGTGTGTGTGAGCAACCTACAAGTTACTCATCTTGCACTAGATCATCTTCAATTTATGATCACAACAAGTCTGGGGCAAATTAAAAGTCAGCACCAGTCAGAGGCTACATTAATTGTTTTGCACTTTTATGATGTCATCAGATCACCAAAAGAACTCTATTGGTTTTGCCAAAAAATGTTGACAGTATTTTTAAACTACAAAATACACCTATAAAGTATTTTGATACAAAATACAAAGCCATTTTCTTCAACAAAATAAAATACAAATGACAAAATACGACTTTGTGTTTGAAATACTTATTTTAAAAACATGTATCAGAAATACTGCCGATCCAGCCCACCCAAATGTAATAGGCTAGAACCGACCCTGGTCTGAATAGAGTCCAAGTCGAGTCTAAGGAAAAAAAAAACTTTGCAAAAGACTTTAAACAAAGAAAGCAAAACTGGCCAGTCATAGCTAATACAAACCTCAAAACAGCCTCATAGAAAGCTTCAAGCTGATGTTGTATACCATTGCACAGAACTCCTAACCCACTCTATATTTCACCCATAAGCCCACTTCAATAGAGAAGAACACTCATTGAATTCATATCCTCATTTGGTATATACCTTAAATGGTACTAGCGGCAAAAAATCTCCAATTTACAAGTCTGAATGCATTCAAGTCCAAGTTTGGGTCATTGGGGCCCCAAGTCCAAGTCAAGTCACGAGTCCTTAAAATTAGGGCTACAGTCCGAGTGTCGAGTACTACAAGCCTGGTTTCAAGTAATGACAGAGAAAGTGCTTGTTGAGTCCACTGTAAGATGCCCCCCCCCCCTCCCAAACAACAACAAAAAACTTGGATCACTTGAATGCCATTTGTGGCTTCTCTGTGACCCTGTCTAAAATCAGTCAGATAGCCATAGGGGGAGGGAGACACAGAGAGAGAGAAAGGGAGTTGAGAGAGTGAGAGATAGAGTGTATGTTAAAGAGTAAGAGGACAGGAAAGGGATAGACAGTGGGTGATTGAGACAGAGAGAGAGAGAGAGAGAATGTTTACAAAAGAGAAAGAGAAAGCCACCATCCGCTTTGGCAGAGTTTGGCCCCTGCGCTGGAGGGTTGACTTGCGTCTCTCTCGGTGAGATGCACCAGAGCTCACAGCCCCGTTCCAAGCCATTAGCAGCCCCGCTGAGGACTGGAGGGAGAGCCCCCGTCAATCCAGCAGTCAGTCAGCGCTGGCCCGGCCCAAATGGGCCACTCGTGCAACAGGGTCAAAGAGTCCGGCTAAAGTGTAAGTGGTTCCCCATATTGAAAAAGCAGAGGAGGAGAGAGCATAGGAAGGTGCAGCATGGGGCTGTGGGCAGGTGTAGTGGGGGGAGTGTGTGCAGATACTTAAACCAGAGGTCGTACGTTCAGTACAAGAATAACAGATGAGTGCATTTTGAGTCGTTGCTAAGGAGACCATCTTGAAGTCACGTTGGTTGCCCACTCTCAGCTCTGCATTGCAGTGAAACAGATAACACCTTCAACTGGTGTACATAGGAGGCCAGCCCATGCTCAAAATAAGCACACTGTCTTAACAGCATTCATGTAGTCGATGACAGTTGGGGAAAGAAACCTTTTTAAAGGTGCACAACTGGGATGTTTGTCCGACAGCGACAGTGCAAAGTCCCAGTGCTCCATTAAAAGAGAGATGAGAAGTAAAAAAAAATCCCTCTCACACACACAGAAGTTCTCAGACGACAGCTGGTAGGCCTTTGGTTTCGGGAAGGTAGGAGGGGGTAGAGGGGGTCTTACGCACTTTTTCCACCACGACCTTTCGGGAAGAGGGTCAGGGAACACTTCATGTACACAATGCCAGCAAAGCCAAAACAGAAAAAAATACTCTCTGGTCTCCCTCCCTCTCCCCTCTCCCATAATCCTCATAGAGGCCAGTGATAGGGCACTGTGTTTGTATGTGTGTGTGTGTGTGTGTGTGTGTGTGTGTGTTTGTATGTGTGTGTGTGTGTGTGTGTGTGTGTGTGTGTATGTGTGTAGATGCATGCTTGTCTATGTATGTGGTTGTGTCCATATGTTTGCAAGTGTGTGTGTGTGTGCGCGTGTGTGTGTGTGTGTGTGTGTGTGTGTGTATGTGTGTGTGTGTGTGTGTGTGTGTGTATGTGTGTGCTTGTGTAGGTAGGTGTGTGCTTGTGTGGGTGTGCCTATGTGTGTGTATGTATATATCTAAGAAGGTGAGTGTGTAGGGGGTGGGGTGGGGTGGGGTGGGGTGTGGGGGGGGGGGGGGGGGGCTAGTCTCTGGGTCCCAGGATGTGCTGAGGCTCCTCAGGGTGCTCCTGCGTGGGGCGTTTGAAGTGTGTGTGGGCTGTTATTGTTTCCCCTCGGCCTGGACCAAATCTACCAGACATCTGCTCTAATCTGTGGAATGCTGAGCACACTTTATGGACATATATGTACCAGTGCTTTGACGCCCCCCCTCCCCCCCTATTTTTAGCATCTCTTTTGCCACTGGAGGTTGTCATTATGATGTCACGCCACCTCTCAAAATAAATCACTTTGTTTATCTTGGGTTGCGCGCGGCGATGTCTTTGTGTGTCATGTTTGTTTGTGTTTATTTGCCCGTCCAGTTTTTTTTTTTATACATGCCGGTCCACGCCGAGTCCAGATGAACTAAAGCTGTCTCCCACGGGCCACTGAGGGGCCAAGGACATTTTCTTTCCTTGAGTGTTTCCAGGGGCTGGATTTAAAGGTGTATTCCACAATTCTAATCCAGTGTAGCCTACTTTTTGACAAATTCAGCTAAGCGCTCCAAAAAGTCCACTGGCCGTCCTTTTAGTGTGTCTGCTCAGGAGAACGCCAGTACTCGGACACGGGAATGGGCGATGGGGGAAACAAACGTGGCTTGGACCGAGGTGTAATTTGATTGGATTTTATTTGACTAACTTTATGGCCAGAGCCACGGGTTGTACCTTAAAGCTGCTGTCCCTGTCATGAAGGCCTCTTTCATAGCTCTAAATAAACTGAACGACCGTGAGAAATGGTATTCCACAACATGCTAAAGAGTAACAGAGAATAAAGTAAAGTAGTTTGAGTAGAACTACTGATCTTCATTATCTCCCTGCTTGTTTACATCTTATCATGTATGGTATTATTTCATGATCCTAAACATTTGTCATCAGTTAACTTCATTCAACTGCGCTTGTATGTAGAGAATAAAGAGAACAGAAGGGGGGGGGGCATTCAAGACAGCCTGTGACTATGCCCATTATATCTGTATATCTGTGTGTGTGTGTGTATGTGTGTGTGTGTGTGTCTGTGTGTGCGTGTGTGTGTGTGTTTACAAACATAGATACATATTTGTAGTAAATAATCCTTGTGTGTGGGTGTGTGAGTCTGTGTGTTGTTTTTTAAATGTACAGTATATATGTGTCTGTGTACTGTATGTGAATGTTTATATGCATTTATTTTTTGTGCGTAAGTGTATGTTGTATGTGTGTGTGTGTTAAACAGATGCAGCATGTGGGTTAGGGGTGTGGAAGGGGGAGCTGACAGCTGGCTGAGTATCTGTCAGAGGACTCTGTTGCTCGGGTGCTCCTGGCATTGGGAGTGCTGGGGGCTGTTTTGAGGATGCGAATACTGACAGCTTCTACGAGTGGCACATCATACTCACCCTCCCAGCCACACAGCCAAACTCATCCCATTCTCCATCCATCTATCTGTGCATCCATCCATCCCTTCATCCATCTATCCCATGTCCCTCTCAGTGCCCCTTTCTCTACACAGGTACATGATGTGGAGTGAATTAGGACTTGCCGGGGGCCAGACTGCTGGTGTGATGGGTAGAATTGGTCAGCAGTCTGTGTCCTCGTCAGTGTGTGACATCCTTTCCAGTGACATTTCTGAGGTACGTAGGCCTCACCTGAGTTCTGCTGATTACAATGACTCTGATCTAAGAACAGGTCTATGGAGGATATTTGTCATGACAACTCAACTGTCACTTTGGGCAGAGGGTGAAATATAATGTCTGATAAATAGATGTATGGGTAAAGGCATTGATAAAAATGTTTAGTCAGTTATAAGCCCTACCACTGAATATTCCAAGAGTGCGTCATATTAAATCATTCATTCATCTCCTCGGAATCTACAAAATTACTTTACATGTATGCAAATATTTACAATCGAAAAGACATAATGGTTCTAAAAAAAATATGATTGACACAAACTGACCTTGACCTAGTTTCATTAAATTTAGCCTCCATGAAAACCCCTTCCCCCTCACTATTCCCCAGTGTGATATAACCCCCCACCCTTTTGGTCCTGTCACTAAAATCATTGGTCATTAGCAGTGGCTTTAAATAGGGTTAGGTTTAGGCCAGAGGCTTGGGGGCCCACTACACTGCAGTTGATTGAAGGGAGGGCTGGACACCAGCAGAGGGTGATAGCTGTGTTATGAATAGGATTAAGGATGACTTATTTCATTCTATTTGTCTAATGAGGGAATGTCTGTGCCTGATATAAAGCCCACACTCTTAGCAGTTCTGTGTAATTATAGCCCTGAGTGATAGAGGTGTGTGTCTCACCATAGTTTCCTTGGTCGGTGAGTTTTCCCATTTGCACATGTATAACCTGGCTCACGTGGCTCGGTGGTTGTGTGGCTGGCTGTTAGGTCATATTAGCCTCCAGGGAGCAGGACTGTTTATTTTTTAACATTAGGCTTGTATAACAGAGCATAGCATTTACATGAAGCTCGTATGCACCGTATGCTAAATTCAACCTCCCAGCTTATGTCCATGCTGCACTTGCTCTCCATAGAGCACTCGGAGTGCTTTGAGCTGCACCAGCATCCCTGTGTTTGCATCATTACATCAAACAAATGGCCAGCATGGCCGCCTCCTACGCGGCCAAAAAGCTTTTCGCTCGCAGCTCGCGTCTCGGTGATGATGAGTTAGTGACTTAGCTGGAGCCTCACTCACCAGTGAGAAGGAGAAAAGCTGTGGGAAGAACAAGACTTCTATTTATATCGTCATCCCTGATGGGGGGGGGGGGGGTGATGGTGCTGGTAGTGGTGGGTGGGGGACACAGGCGGAGGAGGGTGCAGACTCACAGCAGGACTGCTCTTCTTCTTCCTGTCAGAAATGGAGGGCCTCACTCACTGTGTACGCTAGTAGTGAGCGATCTATTACAAGGAATGCAGCTCGGAGTGAGAAGCAAAAGAAATGGTAGAAAGAAAGAGGGGTGAGAAAGTGAGAGATAGATAGAGACAACTCTAGTCTAAGAACAACCTAATAATAACAAGTGTAAGCTTTCGTTGTTGACCAAAACAACATTAATTGGCATAGTTTTGAGTAAGACTGGTATATGCATTTACAATGAAAGTGATAGCCTTGAAAAGGGTAAGGGGGAAGGGAAAGCTTGCTACGTCAAAGTAAATTGCTACTTTGAGACACTGACAAGTCTCAAGATGTCATCACATTTCTGTGATACTGTGGAGAGGGTCCCTGCAGACAAACCTAAGTAATTTCAACTTTGGAAATGTACATGTACGCCACCATCTTGCTCAGAGAAGTATGTACCCTACAAGTCGCTCATCGAATGTCATGTAGTTTGGTGTCTGTGCCTCTCAGAGGTGACAAGGGACTAAACGCTCTTAATCAATGCTACACACTAGCGCCCTATCACACAGCACCTTATTATCCTTTTATGTCGGGCGAGATTAGTGTTATTTTCCATGACTTAAGCCTCAAGAATGACTCATTTTGAGCGAAGCGCTCATTACTGGTCGACGTCCAGCTCCAGATTAGGTCTATTTTTAGCTAATTTTCTCAGAGAAACAAGGTCAGTCCGTCAGCCTATGTGACTGAATTGTCACCTCTAATTTTGCCAGTAAAAAAAAAATGACTGCTGCAAAGTCTCTAGGACTCTCACACATATGTGTACACACACACACACACACACACACACACACACACACACACACACACACACATACACACACATACACACTATTGCTTATACTGTTGTTTGGACAAGTCTGTCCCTAATGAGTTGCATATTCTGTATTTGCTTGGGGGGATGTTTCAGAGGCCTCCTGCATCCTGGACTCATGCGGGATGGAAAGTGTAGTATGTTTATTTGTCCAGTGGACATTGGGAACACATGTCATTAACCATCCCCAGTGCTGGTAAGTGAATGGGGTTGCCCTATTTCTGGCCAAGGCTGAAACCCAGCTGTTGTCTGCAAGGGCAGGTCATCCTGGGAGCCCCTTTGTGACTTCAACCTCATATCCTTTCCCTGGCCTGAAGTCGATCACTCATGGACTGTTTGAATTGTTGTGTGAGTGTTTGTGCATGAATGTGTGTGTGCGTTTTTGTGTATGTGTGTTTACTGACATACATCTATATGTGAGTTTGTGAGGGTAATGATGGTGTGGTGTGCATATGAATATTTGAATAAACGTGGGGGGTATTTGCATGACGCAGCATGAAATAATGCATGAAATAATGGATGTCTGAATTTGTGTGTGTGTGTGTGTGTGTGTGCGTTGTCAACTGTGTGCGTGTGACACTCTGAGTCTACGCAGGGTGGTATGTTTTGTTCCATTTTGGTGAGGGATCCCCTTTGCACGATCTCTGCTGGTGTGCGCTGGGAGTTAGCGCCGGCGCTCTCCCCGAGCCTTTGCCAGGTGGATCACATTAGTGCGTCTGAAGTGCATTCTCCAGGACCCCGCCGGCCTGCCACATCCCAGCAGGCTAATACAGCGTCTTAAGTGGATGGAAACACATGCTCCGCGGTGTAAATAGCTTACAAGCGCCAACCGCAAAGTGAAAAGCTCCCCGACGCTGCTGCAAGGCAACACCGCCGCCGCCACCAAACCACCACCACCCCCGTTGGGATGGTCTAGATTGGTATGCTCCACACAGGGGCCTGTGGAGTGAGGAGATGCAGGAACAGCTGCTGGGGGGGGGGGGTGCTGGCAGTGCCATTATAGATCTGTCTGACCTTTGACCTGGGCCTGTCAGAATTAAATTACTGTGTTTGTCTCATTCTGTAGCTTCGCCATTGGTACAGCTAAGGGACGCGCAGGTAGCCACTGAATTCGGAACAATTGCACTGGGACCAATGCAAATATCCTGCCTGGTTAAGTGACCATTTGACACATTGAATGACTGGAGGGACACAAGTGAAGTGTTGGATTATAAGCATGAGAAATACAGTTCTGATACCCCCTGACACACACGTACCAAAACACCATGGAGACACACAACCTATCACGTACAACAACAGAACACAAAAGGCCACAGACTTTACAGCTGCTTTGTTGGGTAAAGTATGTGACTGCAGAGAAGATCCATCTATTATTACTCTTCGGGTGAAGAGGGCTATGTTCTGACAGTCTTGGGTAACCCTTTCCTTCTCCATTCACACAAATGCTAAGCAATACCCTCCCGCTCCCTCTGTCTCTGCCTGAAGGGTAGTTTTGCTGAAAGCTGGATTACCAATTAGAGGTAAGTACAGCCTACATAGCAACGATGATGAAATGGATGAGCAATCCAAAAGGGACGTGTTTCTCTGGGCTGAACTGGCTAGGAAAGCCCCTTGACACATTTTATCCAAACAGAAGAAGAAGAAGAAGAAGAAGAACAAGACGGAAAAAAAGACCCTGACATGATGCGTGAACTTTGCCCGCAGCAAAACAAGTCCATGCAGGGGCGGCTTTGTTTTGCACCCGCCAGGTCACTAACTGAGTTGCACCTAAAAGAGATCGCCTGGGATGGTGGTGCAGTCAGGGACTTTTTCAGGAACGGGAAGAGTCCGAGTGTGTCACAGGTGCCGGTGTCGCCACGGCAACAGCAGGCACCCTGGGTGACGGGGGGAGAGGGCGTCTGGATATGCTTATGTGGTACTCACTCGTCTGCACTCACCAAGCACCTGGGCCCAGAATACCTGCAACCTCAGTCACCACACCTGATGGTGAGCTGCATGCATTACAAGCTGCAAGGCACTTGTGGTGATAAACTGCCATTGTGCAGAAGAGAGAACTAAACACAAAACACAGAACTGCAGCAACCTCTACTGGGTGTTGTGGTTGTTTGACTGATCCCACACAGAGGAGGTCTAAAAAGATCAAGTATATACACAGTTCTTATTTATTTATTTATCTATCTATCTATCTATTAGATGCTTTTGCCTAAATGAGTAGGAATAGAAGTAGGGTGAAGGCTACATTTCATCATCATGCAACTCATGCTGACCATGTACATCATGTTATTGCTCCATCGGTTGGGCAACTACAGTAATTTCCTGTGTATTAGCCGCAGGACAGTGTTTTATGCAAGTTGAAAGAAACAAAACCATATTAATAGCATATTAATGGCCACGTGTATTAACCCCATAGCTGAAGAAATTCTGCAAAATTAATGTATAAGCCGCGGCTAATAGTTGGGAAATTAGGGTAAGTGAGCTTGATGGTAAAATAAACTTTTGCCCACATTTTGGGGGAAATGACCACCATACCCACTGAGTCCCTGGATGATGTACCGGTATTTATGACCGCCGCTAGCGAAGCTAGCGAAGCGGTCATATAATGATTGTCAAAGTTTTTTTTTTCTTTTTTTTTTTTTCCCCGTCATCTACTTCCTGAATTTTTGGTCAACGATACCTGGGACACCGAAACACCGGTGCACATGAAATTTGGTGGGTATGTAGCCCCACTAGACTTTTACAGAAAAATGTTGTTTCGTCCCCGGGGGCCACTCCCCCCCCCCCGTGCTGGGCCCCCCGAACCGCAAAAAAAGCAGTTTTTCCTAAATAACTACCTGAACCGTGGCACTGAGGATGAAGAATCTTTTATGGTATGTTGGTCTCAAGGGCACACACACACAGGCACCCACATACTATCGGTATTAAAACGGCCGATACATAATTACAAATTCAGTAGGATTAAAAGAAAGCCAAAATAAATATTCATCATCATCATCATGGCTGCATTTCCAGTATTGGCGATAAGTAGTCGTTTGTCCACTAGATGGCGCATCGTTGCAGTGAGTGAGACGTAATTTTGTTGGAAGTTAAAAGTGGGGTGGAAAAACAATGGACGCTTCCTACAAGGACTGTAGTTTACCGCAGAGAACGTCTAATAAGGATAGGACGATGTTCACATGAAATGTAATTCCCATTTCTTCTTGAAGCCGAAATAAATCTGAGGATGTTTATCGGACATGCTTGGTTTTTACTGCAGGTACGTTAATTTTATAATATCAATAAGGACCTAATGTTACCATTAGCATTGGTTGGTTGAGTGATGGAGGCCAATTTGATTGATTGCATTTGTAGAAAACTATAAATGCGGTTATACCAAGCAAATTGATAGCAGCACTGTAATTGTATCTTTCGACTGTCATTTGTTGCACGTGCTACAAAAATCATTCTGTGCAATGGAATATTTACCAACGTTACACCGGTCTGATACAGTTTTGACTGAGACGCCTGTTTATTTTGTTTTAAGTGCGTGCAGGGTGTGGGAGGGGAATCGATGTGCTTTGATTCCAGCTTGGTAGTTGTAGTCTGTGAAATTAAAAAGCACGTTTGTGTGAAGTATCCAAACAATGACACCTTAATTTCATTATGGCTGCTTTAGCAACACACCTTAAGCTACTGTGTAGTGGGTCCCATTTAGAAGTGGCTACTTCATTCGCGCTTTCCTTGACTCATGAAGCTGCATGAATTTTATTACAACTTTTCGCCACGATATGACAGTTTAAGTCCGCTTGATACTGTAAGGCGTAAGCCATTGGTTTCCAAAGGAGATTTTATTTGTGTTGCCAGCATAGCCTATTGACAATTTATGTTGTAAATAGGCCTACCTTATACGCCTACCTGTAGCTTAGGGAAGCTAACAGCTTTCTATTAGGATCTAGTTTGTTAGTTTTGTCATAACTCCCTGATGCATTTTTGCATTTAGAATAGCCAGAGCGTGGAAATCTCAATCGAAAAAATTAAACAATATCGGGTGCCTATGGACTAGGCTGGGTGAACCCAGCCTGATCTGCCCGCTATTTATTTTTTGATTTCTTAAAAGATTGAGCTTGGTCTGGTGAAAGCCGGACTAGCCATGGACCTCAGTTACACAATGCAAGGGAACATGAATCAGCCTATATTTGCACGAAAAATAACGGACAACAGCTCTTCAACTTTGGCCCGTTAAAATGTGTATGAACAGTCTAGCGACACATTTCATCAAGGCCCATTTGGACATGTCAGTTATTTGCACCACTGGTTAGATGTAAAACAGCATTTCGTTTCAGATTACTGTTACTTAATTTGTGCATTAACAATAACGTTTCAGACTACTGTTACTTAATTTGTGCATTGACAATAAAGTATCACATGAACTAAAGATGACTAAAATCTTATGTAGAAGAAGAAACATTCACAAAAAATCCATCCATCCAAAAATGACCTTTGTTTTTGATAGCTGTTGAAAACGGCATGGAACTGACAGAGATGTTTTTGTTTATAAATAAATAAATAAATAAATAAATAAATAAATAAATAAATAAATAACAATATGCTGATACCTTTTGCTTTTCCCAAATACAATATAGCCTACAGGTGTAAGTGACCTTTCATCAATCCAGTTGCAATGGATGAACTGTGATGAACTGCCCTACTTGTGGTTGTTTAGAGATTTTAAAGGTTTTATAACAATGCTACATCTTCTTTGGCTATTCTACAATCTATTCACCTTTTCAGCACCAGTAGGCTACACACACTCAGGCATGCCAAACAAGCATACACAAAAGTTTCAAGAGTGGGGGGTGGAGTAAAAGATGGAGACAAATTGAAGTGTGATTTATTTTCGCGGAACGGATGTACAGGACTGAGCGGCGGTCATATTTTGTACCGCTATGCGGTACATCTAGTTTAAACTGTATGTGTGTAGAAACTTGATGTTTGGATGCAATGTTTTGCTATCATCACAACAGCAGACCTCACTCAAATAATACAGGAGTTTAATATGCCGTGGGCGGCACTTGTAACACCCAAATGGAATTGGATGGCAAATTATGCAACAGTTTCAGGCCAGATGAGAGTGCCGATGACATAACACATGGATCAGCAGTGATCCCTGTCCTCGGTCAAATTAGAATTGCTCCAGTTTTTTTTCCCAAAGAACAAAGCATGGGAGAAAAATCCCCACTCTCCAAAGCATAATTGCCACAATCATCCAAATGTGGGTGTCCTCCAACCCTGTTTCTCCACAACCCACTGTCACCCCCCCTATTAAAAAAAAAAAAATACTGTATCGGCTAAGGGCACGCTAGTGGGCTCACACCCCATCAGGTTTGACTGATCATGTCAGGGGACAGTTGCCTGGGAAACAGAGATACACATACAAACACTGTTATACCACAACACAGACAGAAATGGGCATCGGCCAGAGTTCAAAAATGGTATATTGTTGAAAACAGAAAGAATAGATATGAATAACCAAGTGTGGGGGATGACTCATGGTTTTGGTTGGTGGGTTTAATCCAGTAGTGTGAAAGTTAGTGCATGGCTTCGTATGGAGTGGTTATTCCAGTAATCATGAAAGCAATCAAAATGTTATTCTGACCATATGTCATCAGAAACGTGTGTGGTGGTGGTTTTATATTGACTCATATTATGCCTCACTGGGAAAGCCACCTCGAATATGTACACACACACACACACACACACACACACAGGTTTTCATAGACATACCAGCACACAACACTTGAGAACTCGAGTGAACTCGAGAAACAGAGATCTGAAAAAATGGCCAGAGTTCTCCTTTAAGTCTAACCAAAGTTAATTTAATAACTAAAGCTAATTTAATGTCATGGGTAACACCTTAAGCACACACATTGATGAGTCAGTTAAATGCTCCCACATTTAGCTGTGGCTATAGTTCAAGCAAGAGAGCACAGACTTTGCACTTTGCCCACCTTTGAAATTACAGTAAGGCCCTTGGGGTCAATTATAGGGATCTTAAGTTGCACTTTTTAATAATTCAAAAGATCTTTCAGAGCACTGTAACAAATGTTGTACCTCAGTCAAAGCTTTGAGGTGAAATTGTGCTTAGCCAATGCCTTTATCCACAGATGGTCTCAGTGCATCTTTCACCTGCTCTTTGGTTGCAAAATCGCCAAGTCACTGCTTTGTATGGGTAAAAATACGGTTCTTCGGAAGCTTGTTTTGCTTATTTTTTTTTGGCTGTTTTACTGCTTCTTTGAGTTATAGTGCTTGAATGTCTTTCTTCACAATACAAGTTTAGGGTCAGGTCTTAAATTCACTCACTGAGAATGATGACAAGTGTCTAAGGTCATCTCATTCATCTCTCTGCTTTTATCAGCACAAAGTCTCCTGCAACTTCTCCCACCATCACACTAATAACAGGTGTTATTACGCATCCATCACTCTCTATAAATACATAAAATATTTATTTAACTGGGTTTGACTATACAATGCTACTAGTGAAATAAAAACACTACAACTAAGGCTTTATGACTGTAGGTATGTAACATTGAGGAGTGTTTATTTTCTGTCCCATGCCACACTCTGTATGGCCATACAAGAACCCCCCTTGACCTCTCCTTGCCCTTTTGTAGCAATGACGTGAGCAGTGAGCCAGTAAATCAGATGGGTGTCTTGGCCTCCATCGCCCACAGCGCAACCTCTGACTTCAGCTCTTAGTTTGTCCAGCAGAGACATCACCCCAAACACACACACTTAAATATACAACCACAAATGTGCTCTCTCTCTCTCTCTCTCTCTCACACACACACACACACACAAACTTACAAACACACACACACTTGACATCTCTCTCTTGCCAAGGAGGCTGATTTATGTGCCTTGCTCGCAGAAACCGGTTAAGTGTGCGTTCTCTCTCATCGAACATCCAGCAGCAGCAGGCTTGATAGATGGGCTTTGGCTCGGGCAAATGGTACATCAGCACATGGGATCTCTTCACGTAGGCAAGCAAAGCAAACAAGTCAGTCCTGCTATCCTTGCGCCTTTTCTGCACAAGCCACCATCAACTCATGCATTTGAATCGGTGAAAATGTTTTGAAGACAGCCTTTCTTCTCCGGAGGTTTATTTGCCTCTTGGCTCTCTCCTCCATTTCAAATTCTGTCTTGATGGATTGATGCCAGACCACTTTGCGCATATCATCAAAGAAAGAGTGCAGCCCTCCATAACAAATTAGTGGCTTTATTGCTAATCGTAGCCGTTTATGATGATGTTTAGGAGTGCTTCTTTCCTTTCAGCGCTCAGACCAATTACACTCACACCTGATGCATCTCAAGTCCTAAACATGTTTATTAATGACAGTTAATGAGGGAGTCTTTTTATTTGAGAGTTGTTATAGCAATCTTGGTGACAACCTCTTCATTGGCTTCTGCCAACAACGCACACACCTCCTGCAGAGTACACATGGGCGTCTTCCCAACAGCGCACCGTGGAGCCAAAATAAAAAAAACTTTTTTTTTCTTTTCTTTTTTTCTTCCTGAGCCGGCAGAGAGGGACCACCCCTGCGAACACATCCACTAGACATTCCTGACAACACAAGTACTCCAGCAAAACCCTGTTTTTTATTTATTACTCAGTTTATGCTGTGTGTACCTCAATTATCAAAATGGGAAGAGATGACTGTTTTTTTTTTTTTTTTAACAAATGCCTGAGGAGGGCAAGAGGTTTCCTGGTGGCCTGTGCCACACACATGCCTTGGTTTTCCACTGTCTGCATTGTTGAAAGACTATCTGGGAGGAGATTACCCCACATCAACATGTGTATCCAAGCTGCATGTTTACAGTTTGTCATATGGTTGCCACGCAAAAATAAAGGCTTTGGCAGCTTATACCCTGATCTTATCCATATGGCTGCTGAGGCAAGGTTTACCTTTTCATCTTTTCCAAGAATTTCACTGTACATATAACCTGACTCTCGCCAGATGAATTTCCTTCCGCTTAGCTCCGCCTAGCTTCACTCACATCCATCTGGGACCTCTTCCGTTGAGAGTGATTTCTGCACCAGATTTTATGGTAGAGCCAATCAGGACGCAGGGCGGGAGTTTCATAGATGTGACATAGCGTAGAAGCGACTGTGAGGGTGCATTCAGAGCACCTCGGAATGACAAGGACCGCCCCCATGGCTACTTTGTTTTTCCGACAGCAAGTGTTAAAGTGCTTTGCGAATGTGTGACAAACACGGATGCCACAACAAAGGTTAAAACATACACTCACTCATCCTAAACAAACAACTGTATTTGCTTAAAATATAGTGTAAGATGCTCGTGAAATAAAGATATGCAGCTTTTCAAGTGATAAAAAGGGCAAATTCCCAAGTTCACATTAAAACTGTTGGACATGAAAGGCCACATGGACTACAAACGAACTACAACGTGACGACAAAAGTGATGACGAGCCCCTAACTGGGCAACTCTGTTAGCAAAATCTAGCCCCAGTTTCCGACCTCTGACTCACACATTAAGTGACGTGAATAACGCGGAATGATGATGTTTTCACTCGGAGAAAGGTTTTTCCGAAGCCCATGAACGCTAGGTAAGACTGTTATCAGCGTCACGGGTTGGCTTCGATGTGAGTGGTTGAAGTAGCACGTCAATAGATGACTGACAAGTGGCTTATCCAATCATATGCAAGCATTTTTTGATTAGGCCCAGCCTTCTGAAGCAACACTTCAATGGATTGATCCCAGATGGATGAGTGGAGCTAGGCGGAACGAAATTCATCTGGCAAGAGTCAGGTTATGTACATATGCCAAGGGATTAAAATACACAATCATCACCAACAATCAACACAAATTTGCTGTGAAACAAAAGGCAGCGCTTATATGATAGAGAACGGTGAGACAGACATTAATTTAATACTTTCATCTTTCCACCCAGAAGGCTCTAAAATATCAGGAGTTATACTCTAGATATCTGATGTAATCATCCAGTCTGGTGTCTCACCCAAAGTTACCCAAAGCATTAGTTACGAGACTAGCCTACTTCTCTAATGGGCTTCCTCATAGACTGTTCATTGAGCTGAGTCAGATGTGCACAAACCAAGTAAACACTCTGACATCCAGCTCTGAAATGGGACAGCGCCACAGTAGCCTAATGCAGATAATCATGTGGATGCAGACCTTTTATCCCTGAAGTGGATTAAGAATAGAAAAAAAGCTTCACAATCATAACTGTTACACAAGATGAGGCTTGCTGGGTCTTAATAGAATACATGTAGTTCTCCTATACTTTCTGTCTTAACAGACAATAAACAACTACCATGCTGGCCTGATATGAGTCTTGAAATCTAAATCTTTTTCAGCACCACAAGATGAAGGTCAGTACCAAGTAGGCCTATTAGGCTACATTTATTTAGGATGGTCTTGATCTTTAGGCTACATCAGAAGAAATAATGTAATCTGGCAAATCCACAGTTTTTACTGAGCTCCCAAGACAGCTTACTGTCTGACACTGTATGATGCACACACTCATAAAACAGCGACAACATAATACTACAAAATGTACACACTCAGATCGCAGTTGAGGTCTTATGTCAATTTCACTTCTTGTTTAAACCCATGGAGGTATCACGTGAGAATGAATACACACAGTTGACATGCAATTAAGTTCTTCTTTTTGGATTTTTGCCCTGGTGAAACAGACAAACTAACAATTGTGAAAGCCTCCTTGCACAAACTTAAAAAAAGTTAAACTATTGCACAGATTTTACAGTCCAGTTTCAAATAGGCGATACTCTGTCACTCTTCTTTGTTTTACTTCTGTTCTCTTCTGTGTGAGAGAGAGAGCGCAAAAACAAATGGTTTTGTCATTTACTCTGCAAGGATACAATTTATCCTATTTTTTTGCTCCATGTCAAATGACGTTATACTGCAGATCCGAAGGTGACGTCGATGTTGTGTTTCCTCGCGAGATTATGGAAAACAATCCGTTCACTCTCTTGCCCCCCCCCCCCCCCTTCCCACGCCCCAGTGCGCTGTGGGATAGTGGCAGTATAAAGTATATCCTCTCTCGGACAGAGATAAGAAGCCCAAGGCAGGAGGGGATGAAGATGGCGGACGCCAAGCAGAAAAGGAATGAACAGTTAAAACGGTGGATAGGCTCGGAGACAGACCAAGAGCCACCTATCCTGAAAAAGAAGAAGACGAAGGTGAAGTTCGACGATGGCGCCGTGTTTTTGGCAGCCTGCTCCGCCGGCGATACCGAGGAGGTGCTACGAATGCTGGACCGGGGAGCTGACATCAACTACGCCAATGTAGACGGTCTCACTGCCCTACATCAGGTAAGAAACACTCTCTGTGCCAACTCCGACTATTAAATCATTCCTGTTGAAAATAATTCCGTGTTGATAATCACGGACGAGCGATTACTTTGCTAACGTTACCTTGTTTGTCGGTAAGGGAGTCGTTCACTGTGTTTACTCAGCCCGCCCGACCGTATTCGGCGAGAGGGCCGTTTGCAAAGCTGTGTTGATTGAATTGGTTACGAGGCAGAAACTGCAGAAAAAGACTCAAAGTATGCACCCCAATCATGAACTGTTTTTCTCGAAACATGTAATTGATGCGTTCTCGCATATTAAATACGATGTTTTGGCAAACGTTAATATTAATTGACTGATTCGCTGTTTACTCAGTGTTAGCCGTACGTCAAATGGCCAGAGCCAGGAAGAAAGCTGCTTGGGTGGTGGTGTTCGAGAAAGCTAGCAGATAAGTTAGCCTATTAGCCACCTAGCCTGTGCTAACGTTATCCATGTCGGGGAAAAAACTAGCTTCAGCTAAATGCCACTCGTTTTCCAACCAACTTAATATACAAAACTAAATGAGTATTTCCCTTTTGTAAACGAGAGTAGGCTAGTATGCATTGTGCAGTAGTGGACCGGCCAATGTGAAATGCTAGCTAGATGGGTTAAGGTTATCCTTGTTGAAATGGTTGTCAGTAGCTAGCCACCTACCTAGCCAATTTAGCTGACGTTTTTTCAACGGTCGCCAATGCGGAATAATGTCCTGGTAGGTGCTAGTTACGAGGAGCTGTTGTTGTTATTGCTAGCTGATAGGTCAAGCATTTTACTTTGGCTGGTTACGTTAGCTGTCTGGCAGGTCAAGAAGGTAGCATATAACGTTAAAAACAAGACCGGCCGAATACCTCAACCGAAATATGTCGCTCAATAAGTTATGATAGGTGTGCAAATATCCCTGATAAAATCCAAAGTTTTCTTCTATGGCATTCGTGTCGTGGTAACTTAACCACTTGCCTGTAGTGTTATATATATCTATGCACTGGCCTTTGCTGACGTGTTTCATTTCTGTCTAATTCTCAAGGAAAGACCACCATAAATATTTTTAGCTCTGGCTGAAGCTATGCCGCAGTCGAGTCAGAGCGACGGTATTACATCACATTCATGGCAGATTATTGTTAACAGTGCTACCGAATCACCAAGGGCCTCTGTAAATGGTCATTTGGTGATTCATTTGATGGGATTAATGACTTGCATTTTTGCTCGCTTTGATTGTCTCATTGACACATTTGTTGACTTAAAAGTGCAGATTAGTGCAATATTTTGCACCAAAGACCTGACAGCTATAGTGCCTTTATTATTATTTTTTTTTGTGCTGTTTTGGTTTAGATTAACTGGCTGGTATGACTTAAAAATGAACGTTTGTTTATTTTATTTGTAATGAAGATTTTAGGAAGACTAATACGTCTTTAGTCTAAGTACAGTTTACAAGCAGAGGCAATCTGTTGACCATTTACATTACCATGATACTAAATCATTTGGTTATGAATGAATTTTTATTAGGATTCACTCAAAGAGGGCAACATTTTTGCATCAGTGTGTTCTTTGCCAGGTAGTGAAGCTGTCATGTTTACATGTCAATACCTGTCGCTGATTCCGCAGATTCCTTTAACTTTAAACCTGGCAGTTACACTGGTTCAGCTGATACACTTTTAAAACAGCTGTTCCTTAATTATAGGTTTTAAAGGCCTTTTTTAAGCCTTGTACCTATGTCCTAGTCATGCATTGACCTTGATGATGATGTTCCTGGACATATTGGAGTTGTCATTCAGCTCCTCTCCCCTTTGTAAATCATGCATCATAATGATCTCATCTCCTTACTCATCACCCATGTGTCCGGCTTGAAACGTAGAGCAATGCTTAGGCCTTTTTCTGTCAATGCGTTGCACATTGCACTGTCAGATAGTAACGACCCAAATGGCCATGTGCATGTCTTCTTGTTTAGTCACACTTTGAGCGTCTGTATCTGACATCAGATTTCAGATTTCTGCCTTTATTGTTTTTTGTTTTGCGATGATGGTGAATAATATAGTCAATAGGTCTTTCTCACCATTGTAATAAAGTACACAACTATGTTACGTTGAGGACTGATGTGTTTCGATCTCAGTAGAGCCAGTGTCTTGCACCGACTAGAGCGAGACTGGTTGCCTTTTTTTGGGCCGGCGTTGAGGGACGAGCAAGAGAGGGGAGGAAGGAATTTGCGCTGTGGCTCCTCCTGAGACCTAACCATGTCTGGAGAGACGTGGAGCAGGGTGTGTGTGTGTGTGGGGGGGGGGGGGGGATCCCACTCTATGGGGTCTTAGAAGGGAGCTGAAGGTGATGCAGGGATTTGTGTGTAGCGTCTTAATCCAGGGGGTTGCAAAAAGGTCAGTCCACATGCTGATTTCCCCTCGGCTTTGTGCAAAAAAACACAAACAAACAGAAAATATAAAGACAAAAAAAAACTGGGGGGCCGAAGGCCTACCTTACTGCCATATTGGGTTGCCTGTGGAGCCAATTGAGGTTTGAATGGAGAGTGCACATGAAGATCTCCCTGAAGTTAGCTGGACCACTCTCCTTGAGGAGCTGAGCTGCTACCTGGAGAATCGGAGATGATTGTGTTGCCATTGACACTTGCAAGATAGGATTAGCTGCTTATTGGCAGGCTGAGAGAGGAAGGCGGGAGTGACCAAACCATTGCCCGAAGTCTGCCCCGTCAGGACACGAGATGAGATGTCCTGACCCATCTCTGACCCACAATACATCCGTCGATTGTAAACTTGCGATGTGAAAACATCCACTTAAAGTTTATGTCTCCATGGTGGCAGAGTAGCCTGAACCTTTCTTATGAGCTTGGCTTACGCCTGATGGTATTATAGTTGCCCCTATGGAAAATAATAGGAGAGGTTTATGCGTTCGTATAAAAAAAAAAAGTTAGGTTTCATTGTTTATGCACTCAAGTCACTGTAAACAACATTTTAAATCTGGTATTCATTTTAAAGCTACAGTACTTGTCCTTTTCTCAGCGTCAGGCGACAAGTTGCCTGTGATTTTGACTGGGCTGTTTATTTATAGCTTTTGAGTGGAGTTGTTGTAATAATTGGATTACAGTGACTCCAGCATGCCTGGGGCTTTAGTGCAAGAATCCCTAAGACCCCTTAAAAGAGGAAGGAGATGAGAGTGGGGGTCTGTGAGCAGGATCTGCTCCTGGCGATTCATGACTGACTGAACTCTCTTATATGAAACAGTCTCTGTTTTTGAATGACCAGTTTAGGTAAATTGTTGAAATTACATTGGCTATTAATGGTATCAATGGTCATTGATTTAGTTAAGCATAGTGATTGTGTGTATGCACAATGAGTTGGCCTTGTTGGCTTTAGACTTGCTGTATTTTGTTTTAATTCCGAGTGGAAAATCTGATGAAGACCTGTCATATGGAGCTTGCGTGTGCAGCACTTTTTTTACTTTTTAATTTCAAGTGGAAACCATGTACCGTCATTAACCAACAGGTAGACTAACAATGAATGAAATGGGGCCATTTGAACGCTCCAGTTGAAGCAGATTCTGCTTTTGGAAATGTCTATGTGTAAACTGAAGTTTAATCCTTTTTTTTGCAATTTGTTTTATTTTGCTGCCCTTGGGTTCAAGCGTGGTGGGGCCTGGCCATTCAGGAGCAGTGGCTTGTGCTGGCCGCTTTGGCCTGTGTTGGTTATAAATAGCCACCCTCCCCTCTACTGCCAGAGGTTCTCTGCAGACTGAGCTCTTAGGAGTCGAGGCTAAGTTTGGTTATGAGTCACCACACACGCACATATACATTCTGGGCTGTGCCTCACCAGTAGATGGGGGGTAGCTCTGGTGCATGGTTTAGAAGGTCTGCGGTCCACTGTGATGGGGACCGGCCCTAATGCTGCCTGGAAGGGTGCATCATGTCATGTGTCTCGTCTTTCTGTGTTGTGTCTGTAGCCAACGGCATCCCTGACACAGAGCGATGGCTCGTTTGATTTACGCCTGCAATTGGTCACCGGGACACACGGTCCCACCCCTGCTCAAACTCGACTCGACCCACGCGCCTGCTTGCCAACTTGCGGTCTGGCGATGAGCTTTTAATTACAACGATGCCAGGCAGTCAATGCGCCATGGCAGGATTAGACGAGACGGATGGGTAGCGAACAGCTGAGACTTTGATGCCCCATGTGCAAAGCGACAAATGACATTTATCATACCTCCCTGCTCGTGGTCAGCTCTTATGGTTTCTCTTTCTCTACACCTGTGTCACCTCAAACAGTGAAAGCAGCAAGTGGTTTCTGTGCTCCTGCTGCAGCTGTAAAGCATTCTCCTCTGGTGTGCATTTTCTCTGGTGTTTTTTTTCTTTTTTTTTTTTCTCTAGTGTTAACTGCAGAGAGAGATGGAAGCTGGGGTAAGCAGGTAGCCCAGGTGGGTGTTTGTGGGTGGTGAAAGCTGTCATAGTTGAGGACAGAGGCGATATCAAGAACTGTGTGTGTGTTGGGGGGGGGGGGGGTTGGAGCAGAGATGTGCAGATGCACTGGGTGGGTAGCATTCCATCCAGCTGGCCATCCACAGCTCGACATTCCTCACATGACACTTAAGTGGAAACCATGGCAAAGGCAGAGAGGCATTCCTCAGCTGTCAGTGTCACCTCTACCCTCCTGCTACTTTCTGTTCCTCTCCCCTCCTCTCTCGCACACAGAGTTTACGCCCATCGTCCACAAGACGTTGCAGATATTGATGGCAAGCTTTATGTAGTTGCTCATTTATCAATTTTGAGTTGCCCTTCAATGACATCACAGTAAGGCTGTTGTGTTGGAAATTTTATTTTGGTTTCACCTTGCTCTGTTTTTGCTCACATTTATTAAATGATTTTAAAGCTTAGAGTTAGATAGAGTTTGCTTTAAAATTTTGAAGTGGGTACTGTGAATTGGAGCGCTTCAGTAGAATAACACTTGTCTGCTAACTATTAGCTTCTGGCTAACTGGGTTTGGAGTATTAGCTTCTAACACAAAATGGCTGATTTGTTATGTTTCTCTCTAACTCTTTTTTTTCTTTTTTCATCTCTCTCTATATCACTCAGTCTTGTTCCCGTGCCATCATCACGGCTAACATTAACACATTACACAATTAGCAATGAATGGGATCCAGAGATTCTCAGCTGTGCCTGAGCATCCTCAGTGTCCAATCAGAGACCAGCAGCACTGCTCTGCTGACATGTCCAGAGGGCTGCTTGTAAAAAAAAAAAGTATCCAGCAGTCTATGGGAACTTGCACTAAGCAGTACACACACACAGTAAGTCAGTCAGTCACCCTAACATGGGGATGAGTGAAACATGAGTAGTTCACCTCAGGGAAAAGGGGTTGGAGGGGGGGGGGTGATGGTTGGAGAGACTGAGAAGTGTGTGTGTGTGTGTGTGTGTGAGAGAGAGAGAGAGAGAGAGAGAGAGAGAGAGAGAGAGAGAGAGAGAGAGCGCAGTTAGACAATTGTAGCAAAAATTCCATTACACCTTTCCACCTGGCTCCTGCAGCAGCAGACGGCAACTCACCTGTCTTAAGAGCAGAGACACTTGGGTAATGCGTACACATACACAGGCACACACAGACACACTCGTTGTGAGTGTGGACTGTGAATAATCTCAAATCTCTGGGTTTTCAGCTTCAGCTCTGAGCTTATGAGACAAGGGTGTTGAACTCAAAGTGTAAAAAAGGTTCTCAAACAATGCTCTGTTTCTTCTAAGTCCAGATAAATCACCCAGATCCCTACCCCTCAAATTTATTTGTTTTCAGCTCTCTGCAACTAAGCCGTGTCTTGTTCTCACTTTATTTTAACTGGTGTCATGCGGCATGCTAATATTTTGCTTTCTGGGAGTTCTAAACTCGTTTTCAGAAAGGTAGGTGGAGGGGGGTGGGGGGTGGGGGCTGGGTATGAGCCGATGCTGTTTTCAGTAGAATTGCAGTGCTTACCTTAGAACACCTCTCACAGCCCGTACATGCAAAAGGAACAAGCAGCCCTAAACAACAGCAGTCAACAACCTCCATCGCAATGTTTGGAGACCTTTGTATAATTATCTGATGATAAACCTCCCTGTGTATATTTGTGTGTAAGCCTAACTAGTCAGTGTGGTGGTGGTTTGGACAAATCCACATTTATTGTGTGTGTGTGTGTGTGTGAGAATCAGGCTGAAGGAGTGTCTCTATAGCATGTGGTGCTCAGGTGGGCTGTCGTTGGGGGGCGGTTAGTGTTTTCCTCATTGTCTTTGTTTGGGCGCTAGCTGCAGGCTACAGTGGCCCCGCCCACCCCCTCCCCAGGGCTCTCCCTCCGTCCAATCAGAGTAGTGGAGGCCCCCGCCTCAGGCACGCCATGCCTCGTCTGCCTCCACCTTAGGCCCCCTGACAGACAGCTCAGTTCAGCCTGCTCAGCCAGCCCGCACCTCTCACCTCCTGTCTCATTCGCCGCCATTTAGTTTCCCCTTTGTGAGCGTCCACTTTTAGTGTTTACATACGCCTAGGTGTTGGAAGGTGCCACGTCAGGTGGTGCTTTCATTCTTGTTTTTTTTTATGCAATGTTTTTCATTCATTTGTTTTTGTTTTGCTTCCTTTTGTCTGGGTAGACTCCGCCCTGCTGTGACCCTGCCCATACTGTAGCACTCCTCATGCATATCTAATTGCTTCTTCCTCTTATCAGGCAGCAAAGCCATTTTAAGAGCCATTCCATAATTAATGCTACATGATTTAAAAGCCTATCTGCCAGGACATGGGACAAGGAGAGGTGGGGGTTGGGGGGTCTCCATTTAAGTTGTATGGTTTAGTTTATCTCTGAAAAGGGCAAGGGAATGTCACTGCACTTGTGAGCTGGCGTCTGCAGTCCATAGACCTGTCCCTCATCTGAGTTAAGTACAAGACGGATGTTTTAATTCGGTCGACTTGTCTGTTCATGAGTTATTTTTGACAGTTTGAAATCCCAGTTGTTGAAAGACAATAAAAGGAAGGCATATTTTACACGACATGTCTAATTTTAGCAGTAAATCATTCGTCAGCTCTGAATCACTCCGCTTTCACAGGAGCATCTCGCCCCAGACGGTTGACGTCGTTGGCATCGGAGAGGGTTCTGGGTCGTACGCGGCACTGCCGGACCTGTTCCTTAATTGGTAGGTGTAGGAGAGGCGGTTTCAGAGAGCCGTTTCCATTGGACACGTCCACATCCAACATGTAATCAGGAAGCTTTTGAGTGGCACACGTCTCACCCTCACCCCGTTCACAAATCTGCAGAAGCGGCATGTAGGTGAAGGTCTGGATTTATTCAGGGAAAAAGAACATGCAACTCCGCTAGCATGCGTTGAATAATGTAGAGTTTCTAATGAAGCCTCGGTGGGGTGGAAAAGTCACATCTCTTTTCAGATAAGCTAAAGTGAATCTCTGTTCATCTCTTTGATGTGCAGATTTGCATGTTGTATAATATCCATTATATAATGAAACGGTGTGTCTATAAAGGTCAGATTGTTTGAAATGAGTATTAGTGCTCATAACTCAGAAGGTCACAGACAGTTGAAATTGAATGTGTGTTGCATAAAATGTAGTTGTGGAGAGACCTTCCACATCTTTGTTTTTTTTTGACTCCATAAACTCGCTGGTGGATTGAGTGGGGGCTTGCTCGTTCTGCGCCTTTATGTCTGGATGGAGTGATTGAGCCGAGGCGTTGTTACAGGTTGGAACTGGTTCCCCCGCAGGAACCTCTGCTTATGTGCAAGAATGCCTGAGGAGGTGCTTCGCTTCATGCTAGTGGAGCACCTCGTTCTGTCTGCCACGTCAAGGGCTCACTGGAGAGACCCAGGGGTGAACTTTACCCCACCGCCACCACCCCATCAATGTATGAGCTCACCTACTTTTACTTCCAAGTGTCTCTGTGTGTGCTTTCTGTCTCTAGTTGTCTGATGTTGTCATGAAATGTCCATCACACACACACGCACACACACTGGTAACCTTTTCCTGTTGGATAACCCCTTCCTCCACCACCACACACACACACACACACACACACACACACACACACACACACACACACACACACACACACACACACACATATACACATATATAGTCTCCCCTGTTGGATGAGGTCACCTACATTCCCTGCAGTCTTGCGTGGGCTTTTCCACAGAGATGTGTGAGGCCTCCTCATGCTGCAGCTTGGTGGGAAATCGCTGGGATGCACAGTTTACCTGTTCTCATCTGTGTGTGAGGAGACTAATGTGTCTGTGCATGAGTCGGGAAGAGACTGTGAGTGAGATTCATGTAAGGATGCACTGATGCCAGCGTCGGGCCGCTACTTTACTCGCCCACAGTTTTGCACTCATGAAAATTCTCAGATACTACTTCAAGACAACTTAACGCCAAACTCAAGGCTGCAGTCAGGATGTGCTCGGTCATTATTTACTGCCCTATCAGATTTCCCACCGGAAACGACTGTAAACCGTCTCCCCTTCTCTGCTGCCCTATGAGACTGGGTTATTGTTATTATATGGTAGAAACACACTGCCTTATTTGTACTGTTATTTGTATCTGCAAGTACACAAATGTAAACTCCTACCTGGTGTGCAGAAGTGGTTTCGGTGCATCCCTAGTTTCATGCAAATTTCCTTACATTGGTTCTTGTCACGGGCTGCTTTGCGATTGCAGGTTTGCCTGCCATGGATGTGTGGGTGGATTCTTTGGTGAGGTACGACCACAGGTTTAATTTGGAGGAATTTAATTGGGTGCGAGAGCCATTTTGTTCTCCTTGTGTGTTGTTGTTTCTTGTTTTTCTTGATTTTTTGATTGCACAGCTCACAATAGCCAGCTGTTGAGAGACAAGCATGAGCAGCTTTGTCACATCTAAAAGACTGGAGAACAAGTGCCAATCTCTGCATTCCCTTGTGACAAGTCATTGATGAGTCAAATTGAAACAAGGTACAGTTAACATACCAATAGGTGGTGTAGGGTAAAATGAGATGTGATTTAGGAGATCGCAGCATGTAGATTTCTGAACACACGTACACCCACGTACACACACACACACACACATATATATACACACACACACACACAGTTAGAGAGCAGGAAGCCAGTATTCCACACGTGATCCTGTCAATATTGCGCATATTCTAAGGCCACTGTGAAAAGCCTGTGGTGTGACTTAAGGTGTCTCGGCCCACATTCCTTAACCTGTAGCGTGTACCGCCACCGTCTCTCTGATGCCCCGTCCTCCAGTCTGTCTCCCAGGTCCAACCTCACCTCCTCCTCCTCCACCCTCCGAGGGTTCCTCCATCTGTCTGTACTGAGCGGTGCCGTTCTGTACCTTGTTAGAGTAGCAGAATGCAATGCCATGCATACATCGTTCTTGAAGTACTTGCATTTTGGTTAACTGCATTTAATGAGATTTGCTGTAAGGTGCATGAGTGTGCGTGTTTTCAAAAATTCAACATAATTGTGTAGTTGACTCAGCTAAGCAGCTGACCACTGCTCAATGCTTCCCTGCGGGATCTCTCTCCTGTACTGTGAGCGACTGTTTGGAAACTGTGGTTGTTCTGTTCCCCTTTGAGCTCAAAAAGGTGTCACGTCTTCCCAATTTGACCAGTTTTACCCTGTTACGTGTCTGCTTCAAAGAGTCGTTTATTTTCTTTGAGGAAGAACTCGGCCTCTCTATTTCCCCACACTTTAGATCCTCTCGTGTGTGTGTGTGTGTGTGTGTGTGTGTGTGCTATGCGTGTGCTATGCGTGAGTTACAAGCTCCTGGAATCCTGCTGTGTGTTCTTTTCAGCTCAGTCTCCCATGACGCCATCTCACCTGAGAGCAGGTCGAGTGTTCTGTTCTGTAAGCACCTCCCTGGATGAGAGATGGGCAGAGACTCGGAGAGGGAGAAATCCAGAGAAATCCTCGCCAAGATGGAGAGAGACCAGGAGAGTGAAGAGACAGATTGGTCAATATTGGTGTGCTTTTTCTGCCACCGTGCCCAGAACAGCTCTGACTGGCGGTGGGGGGGGCTCATGCTTTTAATTAGGCCAGCGTTTGGGCTTGCTCTGCACTCAATGCCTTCCCCTTCGGCCTCAGCTGGTGCGTAACATTTGAGTACATGCATGTATGCATAGGCTATGTGTTAAGTGTGTTTTATATGTGTGTATTTGTTTGTTTTGTGTCTGTTTGCTTCCCAAGCCCTTGTGCACTGCACATACTTGCAGTGAGATCTAATGTCTGTGCTTCTGCAGAGGGGTTTCCTAAAGTCTTCCCTGGCATACAGAGCTCTGTTAAATCAGGGCAAGTGGCCCAGACTGGTCCAATCTGAATAGCTCAACTAAGCAAAGGCCTAAATGCAGTTTCACTGATTTTGGCCATTCCTCATTGTACACGTGTGTGCAACCTGTCGAGATCGATTGATATTGATTCTCTGATGGTCAGCTTCCTCTGGACTTCATTGTGTAAAGCAGGGTTCCCACGGGTCATGGAATTTCTGGAATATCACGGAATTTTGGAAAGTCTATTCCAGGCATGGAAAGTCAGGGAATTCTGTATTTTTGGGGGCAAAGTCATGGAATATCAGGGAATTTTGTTGTAGTAGTTTAAAATGTACTTGCCAAAAATAATACATGAATTCAAGTATTTCCACGCAGAATTTGAGTATATCTGGTTATTAGCATTGCTGCTTGCTTGAGTAGCCCAAATGTATTTATTCAATGGCCATTTATTTATCTCCCAGTCTAAAGAAGTAAAAAGATTCTTGAACGCTATGTGGCTGCTCTGAAATCATTGGTTGGTATATTGAACAATTGGTCATGGTATTTTACATTTGACTTGGAACCCTGGTAAAGGTGACTTGTTGACATACTGTTTAATTGTACAACTGTTTTTTTTTTTTAACTATTATTTTTTTGGCCTTTTTATGCCTTTAATGTGATGGGATAGTTGAGAATGACAGGAAACGAGTGGGGGAGAGAGAGTCGGGGTGGGATCCGGAAAGGACCACGGGGCGGGAATCGAACCCTGGTCGCCGGCATACGGTGCAGGTGGCCAAACCAGTTGCGCCACGGCTGTGGCCACAACTGAGTTTTAATGCTCTTTGGTTTCCGCAGACCTCACGGCACTGCCAAAATGGTTCGATTCTCATCCCAAAGTGTCTTATAGTCTCAGGTCTCATACACGTGGTGATGGTGTGTCAATTCCCTGCTTGCAGGACCAGGGAGGTCACACTGTTGACTTGATAATCTTTTGATTACTTTCATTGGGTCTAATAAATGATTGTGAAGACCTGATCCTCATAATGATCAATGACGTCCGAAAGGCCATGAATACCAAGCGTGGATGCATTGAGAGGATTGTCTTTTAACGGGGCTAGTGTACTAGGAAGGAAGGGTCAGTTAGATTTGCATTGGTCCTGAACAGCCGCCCCTCACACACGTACTGTTTGACCGTCGTGTCAGCGTGAAGCCTCTCTGTGATTCTCCCTGTGTCCAGTACCCCCTTATGGAGCTGTTTTCCTCCCATAGTGAAGTGTGTGTGTGTGTGTGTGTGTGTGTGTGTGTGTGTGTGTGGTTGGTTGGTTCCCCACGCTTGCTCAAACGCTCCTTGTCAGGTCTAGTGTGTGCGTTGAGTGGGATGGCGTGGGGGGTGGGGTGTCGGAAAGATTCTTTTTCTATTTTTTTGGCATGAGAAAGGAACAGGAAGAGGGTGTTTATTTTTCTCATTTCCTCGCTGAGCTGTGGCTCATCGGCCAGCCGCAGAGCTGAGGCCTTCTTATCGCTACTCCAAAAAGCCACACACTCACTGTACATTAGTTACTTACACACACACACACACACACACACACACACACACACACACACACGCGCACACACACAACAACTACCCTTAACACCAGTCTATCTGTTTAACCCATCTATAGTTTTGCAACGTCTGTCCTTGCAGCTGAGATGATGATGGCCCTTGTCATGATTGCACTGGCTGTGCATATGCAGGGAGCCGGCTCTGTCCTCTGTTAGGGCTTGGCTCTCCTGCGGTGAACCCCTCAGGCCTGGCAGTTCCACGGGCGAACACTAGACCTGCGCTAGACAGGCGTGGCTCACTGGGCACATCTCCACCTGTGGTGCATGAGTGCTGTAGCCGCAGAGTTGCGTCATTTTTCACAATCATTTTACTCAGTGCATACGTACTTGAGCATGAGCTGGTGTTGCACTTTTTTTTTTTTTTAGCCGCTCAGGGAAGTTGATCTACAGAATTGAATTCAACACACACACACACACACACAGTAAAATGCAACATGACATAAAGCCCATGGAACATGTAGGTTTTATGTAATTGTTTTGTTCACTCTAACCCCAGTGACCGAAATGCAGGCTAAGCCCTACTGTGGTAATGGCCATTGATCAATTTGATTCATGGAGGGACTACACTCAGTAGGGGTGTAACGGTACACAGAAATCACATTTTGGTGTGTACCTTGGTTTTCAAGTCCCGGTTTGGTTAATTTTTACACTCCTAATACTGTTTTTACACTCTTAATACTGTGAGTGTGAGTGTAACCTGTGCAAAGCAGGATTGTGATGTGACAGGGGTTTTGGAGGAGCGAGACGGAGACGGGGGGAAACAACAATGGGAAAGCGTGAGAGTGTGTGTGTGTGTGTGTGTGTTGGATAGCTGTGTGACTGCTCTTCCACGCCCCATCAGCACTTTTGTGTCTGTCTGGCCGTCTGGTCTCTGTTTTGTGTTGCTGTTGGAGATTGCTATGCTAGTGGACAGTTCAGGTGTGCTCTCTTTCACAGACACTGTCATGTGCGTACACACACACACTCACTATCTCTGTGAAGAGGAGGAAGGGCAGCAAGTTCATCATACATCAGCACGCACGCACGCACACACACACGCATGCATACACACGTGTGCTCCTCACTGTTGTGTAGAATCCCCTGATGCTATCAGATCCATGGAAACTAACACAGCATATAGCTATCTGCTATTGTTTTGGCTGCCGAATTGAGCGCAAGGTGAAATGAAATGTACAGTAACAATCTCTCTCCTTTCTCTTTTTTCTATTCCTCCTCCCTTTCCCCCCTGCCTCAATCCTGCCCTTCTTTTTCCACGGGAATCCCAGGGCCATATATGGTCGTCAGCAGAGGCCCAGTGCAGCACTGAGCTGCAGCTTGCTCTTTCTCTTTTTTCTTCTCTCTCTCTCTCTCTCTCTCTCTCTCTCTCTCTCTCTCTCTCTCTCTCTCTCTCTCTCTCTCTCTCTCACCTTCAATTTTCTCTCTCTTTAGCACACTCACTCACTGTCACTCTCCTCTCTCTTTCTCCCTCTCTACTGTTCTCTCTCTCTCTCTCTCTCGCTCTCTCCTGTTGTATTTCGTCCACAGACATTTAGTATTTATCTGTTTGTTTTTCGCGTTTTGCTGCCAAGCTGCTGTCTTTTCTCTCTCCCTCTCTCTACATCATTCTCACTGTAAAGTTGTCTTTCTCCCTCTTTCTCTCTCCCTCTTTTCCTCTCTCCTTTCTTTCACCCTCTCTCTCATTCCCCTGCAGTAGTCTATCCCTCTCTCAGGCCCTGGGCAGCAGTAGCTGTATTTTAACTCTTGCGGCAGCCAGCCGTGCTTCTTCTTTCCCTCTTTCACTCTCTCTCCCTCCTTTCACACACTTAGAAATGCACAGTGTCTCCCTTTCTCATGCTACACACACACACCCTCACACACACACTCACACATACTCTCACACACACACACACACACACTCACACTCACGGACACCATGAAGGAATTCCTTTTGTGGAAGTGGCTGTGAGCGGCTCTGAGAGAGTGAGTGACGCAGCAGGAGGAGGCGTGGCCAGGCTGAGTGTGGAGCTCTCTGCTTTGCGTGTGCCTCTGTGTGTGTGTGTTCGTTTTATAGCTCTCACTGAAGTGTGTGTGTGTGTGTCTGTCTGTCTGTCTGTCTGTCTGTCTGTCTGGGATCTTAGTCATAAGGGCAGGTGTAGAACACATACCTCTTAAAACCAGCAAGCGCTGTGTTCCCATCAGCGTTTCCCTAACGCCACTGGACATGCAGTATTGTTCTGGAGAACGTTGTGGCTCCTGGCTGCTCCACTGGGGTTTGCCTGGAGATCAGAAGGGCCCCATGTGTGTTCAGGGCCCCCAGGCCTTGCCCTTCACCAGGGGTCTGGGGCCTCCACGGCAGACCCTCATTTCCATGCGCTGTGCACGGCTTTATAAGGGAGGGAGTCTAGCTCCTCTGAGTCGAACCAAAACAAAGCCTTTCTGGTTGTATGTTTTTACTGTATTTATCTATTTATATATATATATATTTGGTCTTTTTTGGGGGAGGGGAGTTTAGTTAAGAAGGTCCTGGACTTTATTGCATTGGCTGCTGACTCACTAAAGCAATGGGTGAAACGATTATGGTTTCCCGCCACATCTGATAACTTCCCCTGAGCCACGAGTCCATGATGAATTACGCCTGGGCTTTTTGGCCTGTCGGCAACACAAATGCTGTAATCTCTTTGTTTCTCTCTCTCTCTTTGGCTCTCTCTCTTGCTGTCTCTCCCTCTCTCTCTCTCTCTCTCTCTCTCTCTCTCTCTCTCTCTCTCTCTCTCTCCCCCCCCTTCCCGTGCTCAGTCATACAATGAGATCACCCACAGAGCTTTTAAGGATGGCTTCTGAAGCTCATCCTCTTCCCATTCCACAACCACATTAGTGTCTATTGTTATGGTGGAATAAGTTGTGTTCCGATAAGAGTGGCCATTTGGAGTCCCTCCAGTTCCCATTAGTTTCTAGGAACCACCTCGGCAGATACCTGTGTTGATGCCCATTGTGTGTTTGGCATCACCAATTGATGCCAGGGACTTCCCTGTTTTTTTTTTTTTTTTTTTCACATTTAGAGGTGCCGGCGAGTCTCTCGGGTCTGCGTCAGTCCTGACTCAGACATCAAGGTGGTCATTATGTCAGCTTGTGTTGTGGTTACTCACGCCGATCAGCAATGGTGATTACCGCCCAACGTGTCCGTCACTTCCTCGGCTCCTCAGCTGCTCATGCTGAAGTTGAATGGCCGTGTGTGCCCGGGGGAGTTTAGAGTTCTGTGTCACATTTAACTGTGAACTCTAATTCAGCTTATTTCCAATCAAAGAAAATTGCTAAGCATGAATAAGAAACATTCATCCATCTACATTTATCTATCTCTATCTCTATCTCTATCTCTATCTCTTTCTCTATCTCTCTCTCTATATATATATATATATATCTCTATCTCGTCTAGTAGTCATAAGATTATGTTTGGCGGTCCTGCTAAAACTGGACTTGTGTCGTGGGCGTTTGGTGATGGATGGATGGATGGAGGGATGGAGGAGAAGACAGAGAGGGAGATGGAGAGAGGTGGTGTGATGATGGGTAGGGAGGGAGGGAGGGAGAGCTGCAGAGAGGAGGTATGGAGACAGAGAATTATGGCTCTCGCTCGCTGGCCGACTGGAAAGTGTAAATAGAATGAAAAACGGGCCGGCTTGTTGAAGCTCGGTGGCAGTAAGGGCGACGAGTGGCGAAGACCAAAGCGGTCCGAGACTACAGCTGGCCCGCGCAAACATCTCCATGAAAGCAGAAAGCGCCGGGTGGGACAGTCACCTCTCGGGGATGCCAGGGCAGCAGTGCCTCGTTTTTTTCACTGCCCGCTGCTGGACGGGAGCCCACTGGCAAACCGCTGGCACTCAGATCACAGGGCACTGTCCAGTCCCCGCCGCACCAAGCGGCTGCTCTCACAGCGGTGAAGGTGAACTTCTGGTGCTCATGGTGTGATTGGCAACAGTGATCAGTCAGGCCGAAAGTGGTGATGTAACTTTGTTTTGCTCAGAGGCCAAACAGAAAACTTGGAACATGAGGCGTGGTAATGGAGTAGAGGGGGGTGGATTCAGCATCTTAAATCCGCACAACTTGTTGTGTGCACGCATCAACTCAGGCCAGTTTCCCAGAAACTATACCTCAGAACATGTGTTAAATTTATGATGCATTTTTATTTTTGTTTTTTTCAATTCCATTTTTTTTGTCCCAGCCCATTGAGTAGCAAGTCATCTCCTGATATTGAATGCTAGCATCAGGTTGATAAAATATTTTCCCAAGTACTGTTCTCCTCAGACTCCTTCAGGGTCTCTGTGATCTTCAGATCCTCCCTAGAGGAAGCGAGCCAGGCCAGGCCAAGAGAGGAGAGGAGAGGAGTCTGGGGGTTGGGGAGGGGTCCTCAAGTGTCCACTCCTTGATGTGGAGGGCTGCTAAAGTTAGCCTGAAGGTCCGCCGTGCAATCACTCCCAGAGATAATTGCTCCTCCTCGCTTGGGCTTCTGGATACACACACACACACACGCGCACGCACTGTACACGCACGCACACGCACGCACACGCACGCACTGTACACACAAACACACAGAGTGAGATCTCTACTCCCGCTGCAGCACACTGGAGGCGGTGCAGTGCCTTTTAAAGGCTGGAAAAAGCCCAGGGTCCTCTTTTTGAGCCGTGCAGGCTGGGTGAAGGGTGAGGGGGTGGGATTGAGTGGGTTGGGATGGGGTGGGGGGCCTCTTCTGGACCGGCTCCCTGGGGGCTCTGTGATGTGAGAGGCTCGCTCGCCAGCTCTCCTGATATTATGTGAGAACGGATGAGAAACTGTATGCGTGTGTGCGGAGGCGGAGCTTATTCTCGTCTTTTTTTCTTCTTTTTTATACCTTTTTTAGCTTTATAAATATGACATGACACAAAATATATCGTAAATGGTAAGGAGGTGGATTAAATTATAAATGTGGTTATTTGTGCTGTTGCACGTTGATTTAAAAAAACAAACAAAAAAAAAAACACTATTTTGCAGAGGAAGTGGTCACTTAAACTTGAGTCTAAGCAGACTAAGTCTTACTTTTTTATGTCTTATGTCTGCAAGTTATCTGACTGAAGACTGCATGGGGAATTCAATTGAAACATGGTTACGTTAGAGGCTAGCTAGGGTTAGTTCGTTGCCACATACCTTTCAGATTTTTGGATCTTATTTAGTTGTGTATGGCAGCCCTCTGCTATATGCTAGCAATGTGTAATTACACCTTGTCTGTCTTGCTGGGACTGAACGGATCCCTATTCCTCTTATACTTTTCAGTAGTTCTGTCCCCCCTGATCACGTTTGCGTCCTTGTCTTAAGCATCGCTTAAAGGTCACGGGTAACGGCGTGTCATAGAGATGGCCATAGAGGCGACTCTCTCATACATGTGTACACACACACACACACACACACACGATAAACCTGTGTTTTGATCTGAGATCAGTTGTCTGCACAGCAGATTCTCTGCGGTCATTCCCTCTTGTTTGACCATAACAGGTCATGACAACTGTAGCCGACAGCAGCCAATCAGTAGCCAGGAAATGTGACTGCCAGAGGTCCAAAGGGCCCCCTTACCCTCAGCTGTGTGAGATTATCTTTTTCATCTTGTCCTTGCAAGGTGTGTGTGTGTGTGTGTGTGTGTGTGTGTGTGTGTGTGTGTGTGTGTCAGTCAGCCTCTGGAGCCACCCCGCGTGTTTTTAAATGAAGTCCCACTCTTTATTTATTTATGTTCCTAACAAAGGGGCCTGACCAGCCTGAACTCTTGTCCTCTTTTGGGTGCTGTCTCCATGGCATCTCTCTCTCTGTGTGTGTGTGTGTGTGTGTGTGTGTGTGTGAGCGAGCGTAACTGTGTGATGTGTGTCCCTTTTCCCTTTCTCCCTCACTACCACACTCACTCCCTTCCTCTCTCATTTTTCCACTTTGTTCCTCCCTCTTTCTCTTTCTGGACAGTTTGGCAGTGTAGGGAAGGAACGCTATTAGCCTATAGTATTAGAGGATAGGCTCTCTCGCTCTCTCGCTCTCTCTCACACTCTCTTTTGCTCTCTCACACTCTCTCTTTCTCTTTCTCTCTCGCTCTCTCTCTCACACTCTCTCTCGTCTTTCCCGTCACTCTCCGCCACCCCAGCCGGAATTCCAGCGCATTATCCCGGGATTAGCGGCACCAGTCTGATGGCCGGCATATTGTTTGGCCTCCTAATCTACTCCATATTTATCCTGCCCACGTCGCACGGCTTTATGGAGTTTAATCTATAGATAGCTGATGCCCTGAGCAGCCCCTGCTCGGCCTGGCCTGCAGATGGACCTGGCCATCACCTCATGTCTCTTCACCTCATATGCAGAAAGACATAAACTACCACCCAATCATCTAATATGGAGGTGTGCTGTAGCAGACCTGTAGCGGGTGGTGCAGCGGGTTTGATTCCTGAACCAGACATTGAGTCCCTGTCGCTTCGTTTCTAAGTTATGGGCTAGTACTGTCAGCAGGCACAAGGTTCTCGTGTGTGTGTGTGTGTGTGTGTGTGTGTGTGTGTGTGTGTGTGTGTCCAGGCTTTTTGGCTGCTCCATTTGGCAGAAAGTGAGTCCACTTTGGACCAGAACAGCTGAAGTGATCCTCCGCTACTCTAAGATTGATGGGCCAACTTAGGGACTTAACTGTTAGCACACATTTCCCTGAGGAGGTATCAGAAGATGACAGCGATGAATACTGAAGTCCTGTGTTCTTTTAGAACACACACACACACACTTCTTGCTTCTCTCGCTCTCTCTCTCCGCCTCTCCCTCCCTCCCCTAAATACACACACCTTCTTGCACCCACTCTCTCTCTTCCATCTCACCATTCTCTTTCTTTCTCACTCAAACATACACACACACACACACCATCTCTTCCCTGTCTCTCTCATATACACACACATGTACACACTTTGAGCTGTCTGTCTTTTGTCACCACTGGCACTGCGGTGTGCTGCAATTTGACTGTCCCAACACTGCGGTGAAGTCGCGAGGTGTCTAGTGTTTGCACTGGATAGGGTTTCATTGCAACAGGCATCACGAGTTTTCCCTCTTTAACTTACCTCTCTCTGGCAGACACACACACACACACACACACACACACACACACACACACACACACACACACACACACACCACTCTTGGCACTACTTCTCATTGTCTTCTTCCTGTCAGTTTAGCATGCAAAAGTCACAAGATCTTTTTTTTTTTCCTTTCATGCCTTGTTTAAGTAGTTCATTCCAATTAATTGCTAAATCTGTTGGCCTTCGGATTTCAGTTTCACTTTCCCTGACACACACACACACACACACAGTCTCTATCCCTATCTGTCAGTCGTCTCTTGTGTTTGTCGTGGAGAGACTTGAGGAGGTGCTGCCTCGTCTCGACGGTACAGGGGCTTCCTGACGTCTTGTCTGACGTGTGTTCCGTGTTCCAAGTTCCATGGACCGGACGGGCAGAACTGAGCTCACAGGAGCGGTGTAAACAGCACGTGTGTGATTTACGAGTGCTCTTTTCACTGTTTGAAAAGCAGGCGGGGAACCCACACTGTTTACTGATCCTCTGAGGTAGACATACCGCTAGGAGGGTGGGGGGTAGGAGTGAAGGGTGAGAACTGAACGTGTGGTTGTGTGTGGGTGTGTGAGGGGCTATGAGGTTACCAATTCTGCCCTTTCTGGCTGTGAATTTGGCTTTTGCATACATTGCCGAAATTTCTCAATGTGCCCAATTCAGTGTGGCGTCATGTCACGGCGGTTTTGGCTCATTTGGTTTTTGTCCAGTTGCCATTTTTAACCACGACTGTGAATCTGTTATGAGAATGTTTGAAGTGGTTGGGAAGCAGGAGCAGACTCGTTTGGCAGCCTGTCTCTGCCACCACAGATCCGGTACTTCACCTGGTAGATCAGCTGATGCAATAGTGCCCAGATCAGTGAGTTCAGGCTAATTCCCTAGGAACAGAAATGTCAACAAAATGTGGCATGTCGGTCATGGTTTGTTTTGCATAAAAAGCACACTGCACTTGACTACTTAGCATGATACAAAAGAGGAGTCAGTTGCCAAAAAACTTAATCTAGAGCCAGGTATTATTTTTTTGCAAATGCTGATTTTTATTTTCCTTTCTTTTGTTGCAAGACCTATAGGCAAATTCTGAGAACCTTGACAGTTGCCCTTTCTTTGGTGTTGTATAGAATGCATTGCTTCACGATAAAGTGATAAAAATGCTATGTTTGGCTGACTTGTATGATTGTTTTGGCATAGAGTGTGGATTTCTGTGCATGACGAAAGTAGTCTTGGAGGAAAGGTTTCCTCACTGCATAGGGTGCTGGTGGTGGCAAACCCCGACATCACTCCCTTCCCAGAACCTGGTTACTGGAATCATATTGATTTTAAAAAAGTATCCAGGGCTGAAGGCACGGTTGATCAGCTGGAAGCTCCCTCTGTGTGTTTTTCCAGGAGGCTCTTCCCAGAAGTCCACACCCTCCATTAGTCAGATGCTTTTCAGAGAAATCCTCCTTTGAGCCCCCCTCGAAGATCGACAGGCAGGTCATTGTTTGAGTGCCTTAGTGTGATTGGAGGACTTATTTCGGAGGAATAATTATATCCTGTCAGAATGTCAAACATTGGATTGCAGGCCTAGTTTTATCATCCTTTAAGACTAGGGCGACCACATACTCTCATACTATATTGGCCTTCACCACAAATAGATTTTTGATTTAAAGTCGATCTGTATTGAATTTGAACAGCAAAGTTCCCTGTGGTAAAGGTGCTGTACGCCATTTTAATCCCAGTGTTTCCCACGCACTTATTTGTAGCAGCCTGCCACAATATTAACATTGACCGCCAACAAGACTACTGATCCTGATGGTTGTCATGGTGATCCAGTTAGGGGAGGTGGACGGGGCTGTCATTACATCCACGCCATCAGTGGTCGTAGCTCAGTGTTGTCAGCACGCAGCCTGGCGCTAATGGAAGTTATTTGTAGCAGCCTGCCACAATATTAACATTGACCGCCATGCAAGGATTTTCTATGTTGTATTATTTAAATGGGATGAAATCCTTTCATTGTAAAAGAGGCAAGAAGATGCTACACCTTTGCTCTTTTTCTCTCTCTGCCTCTTTCTTTTTCTCTCTTTGCCCCTTCTTTGCATGCACCTTTAAAGAAAACAAACAACCGTGCAAATATTGTTGTTGGAATGGAAGACGGCTGGCTAAATCGTGGTTTTTTTTGTCACACAGCAAACATCACTTCACCATCCTCTAGTTCCCTGTGCCCTAACTGTAAAAACAATGCGGCCACAAAAACAACTTGGTCCAGCCTGGACCATAAAAACATAACTGTTCCAGCCCATCACTGACGAGATGCATGTTTAGAAGAGTTTCATTTGCACGGGAGGGGGAGGGGGTAGTAGTGAGCTAGCTCTCTAGCTCTCTGTTTTGTTTGAACGTCGAGAAGTGTTGTTACTCAACATCGCTTAGAGTACCTTTAAACACACGTGAGGAAACTGAACAGTTCAGTCATTAGACTATGCTACGCTATCCAAATTTGTTATTTGTATAGGGCTTTTTGTTTCCAATATCACAAGACAGCTGAAGCGGCAAGAAACAGAAAGGTTGAGCTGTTGGATAGGAGGAGGACCACAACTGACATGCTGGGGGAGAGCGATTCATTGCTCCTCTCAGTCCTCTAGATGTCCATTCAGGCTTTGCACAAAAACAAAAACAAAACTCTGGTGTTTGTACACAGTTCTAGCTAGGGCTGCAGCTATCGATTCTTTTTGTAATCGATTAATCTAGCACTTTATCGATCGATTAATCGGATACATTTTTTTTTTTTGCATTTTTAAACAACCAAAACAAATAATGCATAATGAAAATGACATGGCTGTAAAATGATCAAGCAGTTGGCACAGAGGTATTTATTCTAACTCCAACATTAGGCTACAAAACTAAGCCCATTTATTGCAATTTACCCATTTAGTGTTTGTAAGTGCCAGTGCCAACAATTAAATAATGTTCAAAATGGTCTCTGTAAAATTGCAGCCTCTTGTGCATAACAAAGCTGTCCATACTATGTTGTGAAGTGCTGGGAGGGAGAAGAGGGAACGCAATATGTAGGCTATTAATATGCACAACAAGTTTCATGCTGTAATCTAGACCTGACATCAAAGTAAATATCTATTTTATGTAAATTTCTACACCTGCAGTATTTACCATTAGGCTACTAACAAATAATTTTACCATTAGGCTACTTACAAATAGCCTTCCATTAGGCTACTAAAAAATAATTTCTGGGGTGAGCCTATTTGCTATGGTAACCTAGCAACCTGTATGTGTGTGTGTGTGTGTGTGTGTGTGTGCACGCGTGCGGTGCGTGAGGGAAGATGAGGGTGCATGCATGTGTGTGTATAAGAAGGGGTTCTTTTTTAGGCATACTGTCTTGCAATTGAACGTGAATAAGTTTACTTCTTAAAAACATCAAAGCTAAACATTATATCACGACATCGCTACAAATACAGTATGTGATTAAAATCAGCCAACATCAATGTAGGCTATAGGCTACGTAGATAGATGATAGATAGGCTAGATAGATTGATAGATAGCCTACTTTATTGACGCTTGGTGAAACAGCATGGAGTGGATGTTTTTGGTTTAGATGCTTGTTCTTTTCCTTTTTGAGTATGTAATGATCCCAAAACTTTACTTGAAAACTTTAGACATTCTCTGCCATTTATGGACACCTTGACTCCGCCATCGCGCCAGCTATGTATCACGATTCACGCACTAGTGGTGTGCTTCCTGAACAACGGTCCGTGTGGAACAATCAGATCCCTGCGCGTATAGACCCTTTCAACAAGGTAAACAAAAACAATGCTTGAACGTTCTATTTGGTTCCCAATCTACTTCCTCTGCATTAAGATAACATATATAATGTTAAAACGGAAGCCTTGTGGGGCCAACTATGATGCTGATAATGGAACTCTCTTGAAAGGGTCTATAGTGCGCGTCATAGGAATTTAACGAGGCTTCGAGGCAGGGTTTTTGCCTCGAGTAATTTTTGTAATCGAGTTATTCGAGTAACTCGATGAATCGTTTCAGCCCTAGTTCTAGCCCTGTAAATGGCTAGAACAAACCAAGCCATAAATAGTCGGATCCAATCAAAACAATGTAATTACTTGAGATATGTGCAAATGTGATAACTATTAGTGGTGATTGATGGGCAAAGGTCCAAGCTGAAGCGTCACCATGTGTCTGTTAGTAGCTGGCACCTTACAGCAACAGTGTACATATATTGACATTAGTGTAATTTTGGCAATGGACTGAAATTTGATCTCCTGCAGCACTCCTATTTAATGGGGCACGGATGTCCTAGTTTTGTATACTACCCAGTTCCCTTAATTTTTAAAATGAGGTCGCTATGTTTCCTCTGCAGATAAACCTTCACTTATAACTGAAGAATGACATGAAAGAAAGTGACATGTTGCTTGCCAGTATTTAGTTTTCGCTTGTGAGAAGCATATCTAGTATTCCACTAGATCATGTGGCCTGTCCAAAAGCTTACCACACTGGAAAACACACACAGGTCGTTCAATCACCGGGTATGTCTGTAGTAAGTGACTTGGACCCCTGCTGTGTGTATGGCTGTTCAGGTAAAATGATAGTGGGGCATCTCGGACTGAGGGTCGCTACTGCTAGCTGATCCTACTGATCCTGAGGGTTGTCATGGTGATCCAGTTAGGGGAGGTGGACGGGGCTGTCATTACATCCACGCCATCAGTGGTCGTAGCTCAGTGTTGTCAGCACGCAGCCTGGCGCTAATGGAAGTCACGCTGCTGTATATAAATACCAGCCTGACCAGCACAGCATGTCTTCCCCCTGGACTCCACAAGGATGGAATCTGAAACGGATCAGTCAGATCAGACTACGGTCTCTAGTGTAGAGCCTGAAGTCATCATCAGCAGGTCTCTCTCCTCTGTGACTGTCACTCTGGATTCCCTGTCCTCTGCAGTTCTCTCTCTCTCTCTCTCTCTCTCTCTCTCTCTCTCTCTCTCTCTCTCTCTCTCTCTCTCTCTCTCTCTCTCTCTCTCTCTCTCTCTCTCTCTCTCTCTCTCTCTCTCTCTCTCTCTCCCTCCCCCTGCACTCTTTTCTCTATCTGTCTGTCTTTCTGTCCCACCCTCTGTCAGTGTCAGTCCCTCTGAAAGTCGCTCTCCCCTCTGTCTTTTTTGTATTTTCTCTCACTCAGACCGATTCCCTGTTAGTCTTAGTCACTTACTCCCTTTCTCCTGCCTCACGTCCTGATGCCGTACTCACTCTCAGTGAAACATATACCCAGACATATCTGTCAACAAGCCGATCGCAGTTAGTAGAGAATAAAGACCGATTGAGATACCGGCACGCTCATCTCAAAATGGTGCCTGAAACGGTTTATTTTTAGCCCCCCTCTTGGTTTCTATCACGAAGCGACAAGGGGATACGAAAAAGGAAACCAAGAAGGGGAAAAAGAGCTCTTTAGCACCGAGGGCTCTTTTTTTTCACTTTCAGAACGAGAGGCGGCCAAAGGCCCTTTACCTCTTCCAGCCTCTCTTGCAACCATCCCCAAGAAGCCAACATTTTTTAATTATTATTATTTAATTTAATTTATTAATTAATTTTTTATTTAGAGTTTTTATTTCTCCCAGTAAGTCTTACCAGCTTACTGTGAGGGTGGTTTTGTTTTCCATGCTTGTCCTTTTATCCATGCCTGTAACAATAAGCTGTCGACACAAGGGCTGAGCTCTGTCCAAGGTGTGCTGAATGACTATAATAAGTGTTTGGATGCCCACCATGTAGTTAAAGCCTAAAGCGGGTTTTGGGTTAGACACGTTGGCTAACCGCAACCAAGTGCCTCAAGGCTGCAAGCCTCTATCATGCTTTGTTCATCTCTCCCTATTGATCATCTGCTGTTTACTGTAATCTCCTTTCTCTCTCTCTCTGTCGCTCTCTGTGTGTGTTTCTTTCTTTCTTTCTCTCTTTCTCTTTCTCTCTCTCTCTCTCCCCCCCCCCCCTCACTCTCGCCTTCCCTTTCTCCACACTCCACCCCTTTCAGTCAGTCTTAATCCTGCTCTTCCCTCACTGTCACTCTCCTCTCTTTATCCCTGCAGTCTTTCAGCCTCAGCTTGCTACTTGACTCCAACACAAGAAGACAGATCCCATTACCCAAATGTGTTTGTATATGTGTAGTGCACAAGAGTGCAACGCTATACTGTAGCTCTGTCATTGCTGATTTCCCCACCAGCAGCCACCACCAAGCCACTCTTTTGAGTAGAGCCGCTTAGGGCTTGTGAACCGCTACTATCCAATCAAGTTTGTTGCTGCGTGCGGCTCTCTAAGTCCTGTGGCCTGGCTGCCCTCTGGACGAAGCCCAGTCTCGCCGGCCCCGCCAGCCAGCCAGCCACCGAGTGCGAGAGAGAGAGAGAGCGCGAGAGAGGGGGGAGGGATTTGGGGGACACAATGCTATCTATTCTTGCCAACATTAATGGTCAGATTAGCTCCCACTCTCTACCCGTAGCGCGCTCACGCACAGGCCAGTAAAAGGCGCGCTTTGTGCCCGCCTCTGCCTCCTTAACCCCCGCTACCTCCAGCTGTCACCCCTCGAGAGAGAGAGTGGCACAGGCCACTGGGTGGACTGCAGTGCCGCCCCCGCAGTGGGTTGAGAAGAGCGCCGCCACTGTCACTGTTGGTTTAAATGTCATCGAAGAGCATGTCCACCACGTCACAGTCTGGTTTAAAATGAAAAAGAACTGTGTGTGCGTTTAATCGGGTAATAATCTGGTGCCATCCCGTTGTTAATGTACACAATTATTGCAGAGTTTAGGGGTGAGTAAAGTAGCATAGGCGTTCCTTTTCCTCTATTGCAGAACCCTGTAATTTCAATTGTGGAGGATATATCGGTAAGGATTGAACTTTGGTCAAACTACAAGTCCAACTTAAAGTTAATTCTAATCCTGCGCCTGGTGAAAATTAGTAGCATTTAGCTCTCTCCATATTAATGGACTTCAAGATTATTTTAGACCTCATATTCCCGTTTTCATTTGCCTGTGTGTATCAGTTTGCTGCTTAGCTACACACCACACCCCCAACCCCCAGCCCTCCCTCACTGATGCGGGTGATATTTCTCACACCTGCCAGCTTTTAACAATTACTGCTATTAAAGGATTACCATTGTTGGTTTGTGGGAGGAGGTGGTGCCGGAGGGGGCAGAGGAGGGGTGATGCTGACGCAGAGCCTGGTGGAGAGCTGGAAGAACAGCCTTGTTTGCCTTAAGGGGCTCGCTTGACGCTTTAGCCAAAGAAAGAGTGAGCAAGAAAGAGAGAGAGAGAGAGAGATACGAGGGGGCGGAGAAAGGGAGAAAGAGAGAGAGGGGGAGAGAGAGCGTAGGAAGAGCGATAACCTATATCTTGAGCAGCTTGTGCGAGAAGGAGTTGTGCAAGTATGCAAACAAATCCATACAAGTCGTCCAAGAGCTCAAGTGCTGCCCTGCCATTTGCATGGCTCACTCTAGCCAGCACACATAGCTCCCTGCCGGCTCTTAAAACAAATAGTTGCCCTTTTTACAATGATAAGTTTAAGGGGTTCTCTTAAATGACTAGATTGAAAATGTGATCAAATGAGAAAAAAAGGAGATGTTAGACTATGGGTAGTCTTTTACATTAGTGTGAGTGTAACATTGATGCAGATTTGGTTGGTAATTTGCATTTTTTTCCTTCTGTGGGTGAAATAAAATTGAAAAGTAGAAAGAAAGCATGCAGCGAGCACCCAACAGTACCCAACAGACTTCTGGCTTATTGCTGTGAGGTGGGGGTGGGGGGTCCGTTTACAAACATACTTGCCAGTCAGGGATTAAGGACAACACCCCCCCCCCCCCCCCCCCCCCCCCCTCCATACACACACAAGTATACACACACCTGGGGAATATCCCCCATCAGGCATCCGTATGGACACCCATGCAGCCAGCTCCCCACACTGGCCCAGATAAGAGAGCAGAGGCCGACTCGTGCTGGCCCTGGCCATGTATGGCGCGGCAAACGGCCCACATTTTTGACAAGGATTCCAGCCAGATAGTCATGTGCCGTGTGTGTGTGTGTGTGTGTGTGTCTGTGTGTGTGTCTCATGTCCTCTTGGTAGTCATAGCAACCCATAGACAGACTTTATGAGAAGGCTGGGGGTCTCGAAGAAGGAGACGGGGTGGGGGGGGGGGAATGAAGCTTGTGGGAACTCTGTAGATTTCAAGACTTAAGACTGCAATCTTTTCTCAGAGGAATCTGAGCCGAAGGGTGTGTGTGTGTGTGTGTGTGTGTGTGTGTGTGTGTGTGTGTGTGTATGGTGCAGGCTTTCCTGTGCTATTGGGTTTGTGGGATATATTTGATCGGGAAAAGAAAACCTATGAAACTTTTCTAGTTCAGCAGTGGCTGGCTGATCATCTCACACTCTCACTCGCTGCTCTGTGGCTACTGTTTCATTAGTTTTCCTCAGACATGTCAGAGCCCTCACTCACCTTCACTCTAGGCTTTCTTATCAGGCTCTTGTTATCTCTCGCTTTTGCCTTCTCTGTGTTCTGTGACCCCAAAAATCATCGGCCTGCTTTTGAAGTCGGCCACACCTGAACTCTGGGCTGCCCCTGGGCCTCACAGCGCATTGGTCCATTAAGAGAAGCCGTTACTCACCTGCCTTGAGGCGAGCATTCACCTCTCTCACTCTCGGTCGCTCACTCTCACCTTCTTGCTCTCTAGGTTGCTCGCTTGCTTGTTCTTTTCATTAGGTGCTTTTCCACTGCAGGTTCCTGCTGGTTTTAAAACTGGCACTTGTCTTTCATTCACGCCATGTTTGACTAATAAGTGTCAAACATCCCTGAAGTACCGACCCTGGGTGCTTCTCCCCTTAAAACGGCTCTGAAAGAGGTCCACGTGGGCGGTTCCTGCGGTCGGAACACTCACAAATGTGGGGGTTGGCCTAAAACGGCCCACTAGAACCCCCCCCCCCCCCCCCAATTATCCTTTCTTTCTCGTCCCCCCTTCCTTTGGAATATGGCCTCGCACAGAGCTCCGACTGAGAGATTACTGTTGACTACCCCCCCCCCCCCCCCACTCACACACACACACCCCTCTTACCTCTTACACCGCTTCTTTACAGACCCCTTTGCGCACCGTTAATTACATCAGTGATTCCGTTTCTAAATTTTTCAGAATCATTTGTAGTAGGGGTGTGAATCTCTCATGTAAAAGACGATACGATTCGCATCTAGATACATGGGCACGATTCGATACAAGAAAAGATACATGTTTTTATAAAAAAACGATTCAGTACGATTCGATGCGATGCGATTCGATGCAATTCGATGCAGTTCAAGAATGGAAAGCATTCTGAAAGATTTTTTATAATTTGCTCAAGGTGCACATTCATTTTATATTATCAATTATCATGGTCATGGTTGTCAATTAGGCAACAAAATGTGTGAATATGATTATCTAAACTGAGGTTTGTTTCATATACTGTATTAAAATGAAAAAAGAATAGTCTACATTTCAGTCAAGCACAGCAGCCAAATACAACATAAAAATACATTTTTATAGACTTATATATAAATATAGATGATTTTATAGAGTTATATCTGATTGTTTTCATGGAGCTGTAGCCTTGTTGAGGTAAGACAATACCGAAATAAAATAAAACAGTGCTTAAGACACTCTTGGCCTTTTCTCATATAGGCCTAGCCTACCCTACAAGAATAAAATAGGCCTACAAATCAATGAACTCTCTGGGCTTATTTTGTTCCAACAGTAGACCTAATGCAGAAACCTAAAATGCCACAAGTCTGAGTGAATATGAACAAAATCATTGGCTAATAATTTATGCATCGTTTTAGCAGCAAGGGCAAAATTATTATTTAACATTAAGGAAATCCCTTCATCAAAGGTAAGGCTACTCTACAGACTATCGTTGCTGTTTAGGAATGCTATAAGTGCTTAATTTCGCGCTGGATTTCGAAAAACAAAAGCCGACCGAGTGCAAGTTGTCACATGGTTAAGTTGATTAAGTCATTTGACAGCTTTGGGCAATGAATGTAACCAAAAACAAACTGCATTACCCACAATTCCGTGCCACGTATAGTTTCAAAACCGGAAGTGGGATGAACACGCTGCTTGGAACGTAAATGAGTCTGAGCGAGCAGAAAAGGTTGTGCACCAATTCATAACAAGTGAATCGATATAATGACCGGTTCGTTTCAGTTTTTTTCCGATACGGGGCTTCACGTATCGATGTAGCCGTATCTTACACGTTAAAAACGGATACCGATACGTATCGGTTAATCTTTACACCCCTAATTTGTAGCCTAGTTCTGGCTCACGCCTTGTGTTGTGAAGCTCCTTTAAACAGTATTTTCACTTTGGCTATGTTCTGCTCTTCTCTCCTCTTGTGTCAGTCGAGTAGTGGCATGCTGTAATTGGGGCCTGCTTACCGTTCCTCTTTGAGAGTTGTTTTTGAAAGTTGATGAGCTAATGTTTTCAGGAGTGCCAGAGTATTATGATTCGTTGTGGAAGCCCCGAAGCTGTGCGCCAGGATTTGAGAAGGTCTATGTGGTTTGGCTTTGGCTCATAATCTCTTACTGCCTCACTTGACTAGAGGGGCCTATGCCAGCGTCGTGCATGAGTAGCATTTGTTGAAAACAGAACTTAGATCATCTGATAAAGACCGAAAGTTAGGGATGAACAGAAAATTAAACTGAAGACCGAAGAGGTGGGATGTCTTAGTGGGGAAAAGAGAGATAAGCAGCGAGCATGAAATACTGCCATTTTGCAAAGGGGAAAAACTCAGTTTTTGTGTGGTATTGCAAGCAGCCTCACTATGTCACTGCATCTTGGAAGTGCTATTGCTGCCAGCATTCCATTGCGTTCCGGAGAGCCTGGGCGAGCCAACAGAAGGCAAGCATCCTTCAAAGAGCTGGCAGCTCGACCTGCTCATACGTTAACTCTGCATGCCGTTCATATCGCCAGGGTCAGATGGGTTCGCTCAGAAGAAATGCTGCACTTCTTTGGACTCCTGCTGTCATTTAACACTTTAACACACACAATCTCTCTCTCTCTCTCTCTCTCTCTCTCTCTCTCTCTCTCTCTCTCTCTCTTGCTCTCTCTCTCTCTCTCTCTCTCTCTCTCCCTCCAGGCCTGCATAGACGATAACGTGGACATGGTGACGTTCCTGGTGGAGCACGGGGCGGGCATCAACCAACCTGACAATGAGGGCTGGATCCCTCTTCACGCTGCGGCCTCTTGTGGATATGTGGACATAGCCGAGTGAGTGGACAGAACCGTTTGAGTTTTGTTTTCAGTTTTGCGGGTCCCGAGGGGGCAATACTTGGTGAGGCTTCTTTGCTGACACTGTAACTCACTGAAAGTCATAATGAAGACTTATGGTTTCTTGAAAGCCACTGTGGCTCACCCCTGGCTAAATGAACATATCACAACTTAAATGAACGTCTCCAGTCTCGCTGGACTGAGATGAGTTATTATTAGCCCATCCAGGTGTTGGCCATTGGTCATGCATGCATTTTAAATCACTTATGCCTGAACTCCTGCATAATTTGGGTACACTGAAGTCTTACGGTTATGAGACTGTAGGTCAGATGTGCAAATTTGAAAATGTAGTGTCCTGTGATGTGTCCAACATGCCTTAGTTGCTTGTAGAATTCCACCCCAGTGAGCTGTCTAATAAGCAGATGCAGCTCTTAAGCGTTGCAGAGACCGGCGCCAACATGAGTGTGGCTAACTCTCTCTCTCTGTCTCTCTCTCTCTCTCTCTCTCTCTCTCTCTCTCTCTCTCTCTCTCTGTCTTTCGCTATTCGATTACTTGGACCTCATTATTCTCAATTTAACCCCTCACATCAGTGTCGAACTCTACCTCCACCTGCGCTGTTGTGCGGGGGTTTGTATTGATAACAATGTTGTCGGAGTAATCGTATGTCAAAAGCAGAGTGCGCGGCGCCCATGTCTGCACCGATGTCCGCAGCACTTTAAGTATTTCCGACCACCTTAGCCTGCCTCCCATGTCCTTTGGCTCAGCTAAATGCTTAAGTGTGCTCCTTGGGCTCCGGTCCAGCTCTATTAGTGACCCCTGTGCACACAACCTCTCCAGTGATGGATGGTCCTCAGTTTATTCTTTCTGTTATTCTCTCCCGATGCCCTTTACTCCAGCCCCCTTTGCAATACATCAATATCCTACATAAATGATAAGACAGACACAGCAGGGTATCAGATCAATTGTTCATTTTTTTTAGACCTTTTTGTTATCGGCCAAAATCCACACCCTCAGGTTGTTGGATTTGCCATGCATGTGATGGTGTCGGTCTTCCTCTGCCACGTTTTAAAAGGGTCGGCTACACTATCCAGAGGCCATCAGACAATGAGCCGTGGGTCCTGGATGATCAATTGCAATCAATAATGTATTTTATTTTCTGCCCACTCTTGCAAATTATGAAGGTGTTTTGAGGCAGTTTCATTGGGTTACTTTCTCAACCTAGACATTGCCTTACTTTCCCCTAATACAGTGATTGTCTGACCTTTAGTTTGACCAGTGCTAACTGCCTTCACAAAGGAACATTTAGCAGGTTTAAAAGCTAATTAACACCTGTTCTCAGCCGATAGACTGAATTGACATTCACACAGCCATGGCCACCCTAGAATACTTAGTAGGCTTCACATGGCACTAGTCTTTCCCTGAGAATGAATCGTCCCTGAAGTTAAGATGGACCCATTTGAGGTGGTTGTTTGAGGGTGGGGGGCTGATGGATTGTGGCACTCTCTGATCTCTGTGTCTGTAAGACTGCAAAAGTAGTGAGGCCGAGGTTGGGCTCTTTTGTTGAGAGACCGACGTCACAAGGTGTATTTTTATTTTGGATTAAACCGTAGTTTTGATATCAAGTTGCCCCCTCGGTTATTCTTCAGAGTCAAGAGGGAGACTTTCAGGAGAACAGAAGACGCCTGAGATTTTTATCAGTGGACATTCAAAGCCCCAGTGAACCTGTTCTGTGTTCCTTTGCCACTCATTGTTCAAGTTACTGGTGGGGGAGTTCTCTGACCTTAAAATGTCAACGTATTATGTTTCAGAAGCCCTTTTAATAAATGTCCTATCAAGAAGAAAGAAACTGTTACTGTCAAATTTAATGAAGTGATGTGTCGACATGAACACCTCAGCTGCATTGGGTTTTTCTTATAATTACACTTGGTGAGGCTTCTCTGCTGACACTGTAACTCACTGAAAGTCATAATGAAGACTTATGGTTTCTTGAAAGCCACTGTGGCTCACCCCTGGCGAAATGAACATATCACAACTTAAATGAACGTCTCCAGTCTCGCTGGACTGAGATGAGTTATTATTAGTGAGTGGCGCTCCACACTTGTCTCCTATTGTGCCGTTGACTCCCATTACCAGGGCCGGTAACCCCACCCTATTGTTCAGCAAGACAAGGGATTTCTTGTTCTGGAGCCGTACAATGGGACGACGTGGAGGTGAAGTGAAAAGACTCCTCGAATGTAGTGCCTTCCGTACTGTGGAGGATCCGTGAACGTCCTGTGGTAGCATGGCGGCAGAACGCATGTGGGCTAACTCCTCCTCCTCTTAGCAGGGAAAACACTGTACTGGAAGGCAGCGACCAGAATCCTTCAAAAGCCCAAATACCCAGTACCACAGCCTTCCCCAATCAGGGTGGACCACGAACCACAAAGCCCACGGGGCTTGTAAAAGAACCCCAAAATAGGCTTGGCTGAATGCTAATGTGATAAAATGTATACCTTCGGTTTGTGGACCCCGGTTTTTTGAGGAGGGTTTTTCTGAAATGTCTGGTTTTAGAAGTGGTACATCTCGGTAATGAAAAGGGGCTGCTCACTGCCCACATCAGCGACGATCCTAATTGTTAGCAGCCTTAGTCAAGTGTGTGTGTGTGTGTGTGTGTGTGTGTGTGTGTGTGTGTGTGTACTGTGTGTGTGTGTGTGTGTGTGTAAATGGCTTGTGCAGGCCTAGTGAAAGACATTTGAAGGAAGGAGAATTGTGCTGCACTGGATTGAGTAATCTATGAGCAGCTGAGCATTAAAGACATGTCTAGTCATGTTGCTAATCGCATTTGTATGGTAATGATGATTTGGAGACCCTCTAGAGGTCACTATGGGGGTCAATAGAGTTATTTGTGTCAGGGTCTTTTTTTTTTAAGGTCAAACAGTCGGCCTAAGCATGCTCAAGGGAATAACGGCACTGTTTTTCCACCAAAGTATATGCTCCGTGGTGTCTGCTTCAAGCTGCTAACAAGTAATTTGAAGCTCAACACACACTGACCGCATTATGGTATGCATTTTATTGATCAACAATCGAAGCCCATCATTTTCCTTCGGCAGCTCTTAAAACCTTTGGTCAACCAATTGTTTGTTTTAGAGATTCCATGTTTTGGTCTATATGTTAATTAGGTGTCCCACATTCTCAATTTTACATCTCGACATCTCAATTTTCTGTTACTGAACCTGAGACTCTCTGTGTCTTACTTTCTTTCTCTCTCTCGCTCTCTCTCTCTCTCTCTCTCTTTCTCTTTCTCTTTCTCTTTCTCTTTCTCTCTCTCTCTCTCTCTCTCTCTCTCTCTCTCTCTCTCTCTCTCTCTCTCTCTCTCTCTCTCTCTCTCTCTCTCTCTCTCATTAGAATGTCACTCAGCAACCGTAGCAATGACATTAGAAAAATGTGCAATGGTCTCTTAATTTTTCCCAGAGCTAATATATGTATATATAGGTCGTTTGTCTATTTTGTGATAATGTCCCCATTTGCTTTTCAGGCTTATATGTCAACCACACATATATATGCTTGCTTGCTTGATCTTTTTTTTTTTTTTTGCCCAGGTGTTGGTTGTGCTTTCCAGGAACCCATTGAACCCATTTCAAGGGTTTAATAATAATAGCGTGTGTAGAGCTTGAGTTAGTTAAGCTCTGTTAACCTTGTGCTTCTGCCTCTCCAGGTATCTAATCAGTAAGGGTGCAAGTGTGGGTGTGGTCAATAGCGAGGGGGAGACGCCATTGGACATCGCCGAGGAGGAGGCCATGGAGGAGCTTCTGCAGAACGAGATCAACCGACAAGGTACGGCCCACAGTGCCCCAACTTCCCCTTGTGAAAGTTGTAGATCTTCCCTTGACAGATGCACAGACATCTCAGATAGGCGAGGGCGAGTAAATATCCCTGGGATGTTGGTGATTCCTCAAACCAAGACAGGTCTGCTGTCTGCTTGTGTGACCCATCATCTGTGTGTGACACGTTTGTTCAGGTTTTGGTAATTTGATAACCGTGCCAGGCATCGTCAGGGGCGTGTCCTATTTGCACTGGATCATAGTGCGTGCAGCCAGGCCACTGTTACCCTGCAGTCATATCAGACAGCGAGGCTTTGGCAGCCTTCCAGCACTCCAACACCAGTACCGTAGAATACAAGTTCCACTTGTCTGCTTTCTCACACACACACACACACACACACACAGACATATTCTCTCCTTTTTGCTCCCTCTCTCTCTCTCTCTCTCTCTCTCTCTTATCCTCTGTAATCCCTGCTGTTATACCACCGCTGTTTGTACATCATGTCCAGGTATGTCATGCGTGTGCCATCATACTGGATTTAAGAAATCGAGTGAACGCAACAATGCCGTGACCACCACTCCACCCTAACCCCAGCCCCGCTTACTCCTAGTCTGCTCTTGCTTGGTTGCTTACTTGGGCAGAGTTACATAATGGAAGCTGGAGAAATGCGATCCACTTCACTTGGACCTTTTGTGATCCTAAACTGGATGGAAGGCGTTTTTCTATTTTTGGCCTTGGCCATTCTTGAGTTGATGAAATGAAGCCCGCACCGTTGGTTGGAAGGATTTGTTCAGACATGCGGCGATGGCCCCTAGGCGCTATAGAACTCCGCTCCACTCACAGCCCAACTACTGGGAGGTGATGGCCATAGCCTTTGTGGCGTGGCAGGGGGCTGAGCCTCTGATTTGTCTGGGCCTTTCCGCACTTCTCCCGCGCGTCTGTGGGTGTAGGTTCTTTTTTTTTTTTCCGGCTCCGACTGCTGGACTGCTTGACATGGCTCGAAAGTGTTCAGAGAAACGCCTTCTCTACACAGCTTCCCTGCAGCTGTCTAAGGAAAAAACGTTACGCAATGTGCATTTAAATATTGTCAATTTGCATGAATTTGTGAGTGTGTGTGTGGGCAGGTTTGGGAGTTGTGAATCCCTGCATTAAAATAAGACACCCCCCACCCCCTCCCCCTTATGCTACCATCTTGGGTTTCCTATGAGAAATGAAGAGCGTCTGGCTCGGTCTTTCACGGCTGGTTTGCTCAGATAGGGCCTCGCAAGTGGTGTAAGACAGGAGCAGGGCGACACTCTGAAGAAACCTGAACCTGACCCTCGTATGTCGGAGGGAGTCAAGGGCAGGAACTCCGGGATCTGGGGTAAGGTTTGTTTGGTCTGCTGTGGTCGGGGCAGATCCCTCAACACCCTACCCGTCTAAAGGGTTTTAATGGGCAGCTGGGAGTAGTGATGATATTCCCAGCCTGCTCTGCTGTTTGTTAGCATGTAGTGTTCCTTGAGAGTATATTATATAACTGCCACAGCTTAACCCATACCCAAACGGAATGTGGCACATCCCAGCCAATGGCTGCTGTCAGGTTTTATTTGTGGCGATTGATGGACAGTGTGCCTTTGAGGTGGGGTGACTGCTTGCTGCCTGCAACCACCCTGTTTCCTGTGCTGAAAGATGTGCTGCACTTTGGTCATACCCTGTGTACTACACGAAACATTCGTGGAATACATTTTTTTTTTTTTTTAATTTTTGCCCAAATTTCCCTTGGGATCAATAAAGCATCTATCCATCTAATCTAATCTAAATCCAATCTTTTGCCGTTTCCTGATGGGATTGCTTTTTAAATGGGTCAAGACGGACACTGAAGTTTATTCGAGTCAAGTCTATTTGAGGCTGAAGCATGGACTGATGGGTCAGACTCCGTGTCAGCAAGCCAAGCTGTGTATTGGACAGAAAGGCCCATATAGAGCTTGATTGTGCCGCCGCTGCCGGTCCTATCACAACATGAGATAGAGCTCCATTCTCCTCACTCAGAGGTGTGGTTACATAACGCTGTTGTGTAATGCCCTCTGCGCCTGTAATGTGATTTGCCTCTCTTGTCTTGTGCACCATTCTGAGAGAGAGAGAGAGAGAGACACCCCCCCCCCCCCCCCAGTCATGGGGTTAAATATGTCGGACGGACGGACCACAGTTCCCCCACAACCCTCTCGACCTTTATTCCCTGCTGGCTGTGATGGCACACCACTGTGGGGGTCAGGTGACTGGGCTTCCTGCCACCCCCCCCCCCCCATCAACCCCCCCACCCCGAACCCACCCCATGCCACTCGTTCCAGAGGGCTAGCCAGAGGGTCTGTGTCGAGCAGAGAAAACCCTCACAACCCCAGTGCTTGGAACAATAGCTCCCATTTCTCTCCCCTATCGATGGCCATGTGATTCAGTCCCTTGTTAAATGTGGTGACGAGAAGGCCTTTTTCCCACGCAGTAAAAGGTTCTGCTTTATTGGAAGGTATTTTTCTTAGTGCTTGTTTGTTAAATTTCCTTCCTGTTAGTTGTAATGTAGATTGGATGTGTCCAAAGACAGTTGTGTTTTTTGACTCACAAGGCTGAACAGAGGCTTGTGGCGAGAAGGGGCGGGATTATCAGTCAGCTTTTGATTTTCTGGCTTTTGTCTGTTTATTTTCACAGGGATGCCTTTATGCACTGGCACAGGGTGCAAGGCTTTCTTGTAAAACCAGCTTTGAATTTGGGCCAGATTATCCAAGAGGCTGCTATTTTGTGGTCTTGTGGAGGTCAATTAGTCTTCCTGCTTTTTATAGAGGCAGCATGTTCCTCTGTGCTCTGGCTAAGGTCTTTTGTTCCACCTCTGCTTTGCTTGTTACTTGTGCAGTGATGGGGCCCTTTGTAATTTAGCAAAGAAGAAAAAGGCCATTATGACATCTAGTTGTTACAGCGGGCACTAATGACGTGAACAACAACAAGAGGTGTGACTTACTAACTGAGATCAGTGTCTTGTCCTCATCGCCCCCTGTACTCACTGTCCTCTGTGCTATAGAGGGTTGTGTATTTGCTAGCACCATCAGTGACCTCATGGTACGACTGCAGTTTTGCTTTAGAGGCCCTCTAACAGTGATTCTCTTAATGTTTTTATGTAACGCTCTGCAGCCACACGATGCTATGTACAGGCTGGCCGCCACAGTGGAATAAAAGGACTAATTGAAAGCCATTACGGCTGCACAGTGTAAACCACTGTAATGGCATCACGTGGGTAGAACTAAAAGAGCATGGTCTCTGTGAGTGAGCACTGTGGTTGCTGTCCCATGATGCTTTGAACTTTGACCTTTCACCTCATTTGGTGGCTTGTCCGGGATCGATCCAGTCCAGTGCACGCCTTTGCATGAAACAGAGTTTAGGCTGAGCTGTGTCCAGTTGGTTCAAATGTGTCAAGTGGAGGGGGGGGGACACCAAAACTGAAAACTGTGCATTATATTTAAAGGGCTGGTATTGATTGTTGTGCCAGTTGACATAACCCACATGCACCATTAAGTAAACCATAAAATCTGTTACGATATAAAGAGTTTCAAATAATAGTTTGGTTGCTTTTTTTGAAATTTCAAGCCAAGCTTATGGTATGTTTCATCACAGTGGAATGAGTTGAAACGGAGCATTCCTTGATGTTTTTTTTTTTCTTCTTCTTCCCCCGTTTGAATTTCTTCCCACGATTGAGCTACATACTACGCACAGGCCTTGCTCTGTCAGTGAATTTGAGCAGGAATGTTTAGCTGATCGAAGCGTGTCCCCATCCTTCCCTCTGTTCCTTGCCTTTGGCAAAGGGCCCGTAACCTCACACAACTTAACCACTCCCTAGCCAACCTGACTGTCAACCAGAATGGCTTTCAGAATTGCCACAGGTCATTACAACACTGCTGTTGGCTCACTACGTTGTATTGAAATGAACCCACACGCGCCAAATGTTATTGGATTAATGTTAGATTGATATTGCTTTGGTTTTGTTTAATAAGTGCAGGTGAAGTCTGAAGCAAGAAGATGTGTTTCTGTATTTCCATCTCCATAGATTTGATTATGTGTTTTGTTCAAAAACTGGGATGGTAAAACTGTAATGTTTGTCACTGATCCCTACAGTATTTACCCTGAAATCTTTTTCACTTTTTCCATTTTTTTCTTTTGTCAGAGGAAGATGTTGAAATGCCATGAATGAAACCTCATTATACTGTATTTGTTTAAAACCAACTTTTTTTGTTTTGGCCTTCATCTTGGCACACATCTGTGTAATTTCCAGAAAGAAATCAGCCTCTCTCAACTGTTCGACAGGTTAGAAAGGGAACCATGTTTGATAGTATACCTGCAGCTGAAATGTTGGAGTCAGCCCCTGAGAGCTCTCGTCTGTTTACGTAGTTCTGCACGGTCAATTCCAGGCAGAAAACGCTCTCAGCAGCTGCCAGACGACCTGCATTTAAGCCCTCGGCGCAGACTTGGGATGGACAAGACGACGCATGCCTCAACGCGCTGGAACCTTATATAGCATAGCCCCATTGACCTAGTTACCAGATTTACCTGTCATCTTAAAGAACTTCTGTCTTTTTTTCTTTTTTTTTTCTCCCCCCCGTTGAAAAAAAACAAACAAAACAAAAAAAAAAATTCAAGATGCAGTTTCTGGAAATGCCAGGACAGTAAGGGATTGGAAACGAGGTCAGACTCTCAACGCCTCCCTCTAGCGTGCGACCAGCAGTGTCCTACTGCATGCCAAAAATTCTCCCAGATTTTGCTCTGAGGGGACTGCTTTTGGAAAGGGAAATGAAGGAGAGCGTGCTAGTTTAATAGGACAGAGAGAGTTTTTTTTTTTGTTTGTTTTGTTTTTTAGCTGTGAAGGATTATCTTCACTGACCTCCCTCTTGTGCCATACATTGGCGATGTCTGAGGATTTTAAGGGAGTAGTACCTGTTTGCTTAACCTTTTGATTACTCAATGGTTGGCATTTGCTTGCTCCCATAATACGTTTTAATCTGAGGTTAGCCAAATGCCGTAGACTGCTGACTCCAGTCTTATACCATGCAGAATGAGACAGCAGCAGCAGCAGCGCTGTGCCAGGTCCGGTTTCTGCATTGTAAGGTTTTTCAGTGGTCATCTCCTCATCCTTTTGTAATAGCTTGCCAATGACATTACACTGTACAGGGAGCCCCTCACACCCTGGCCTGAGTTATTTTAACCACACGCCCAGAGTGGTATGGGGAGAACGTCTGCAGGAGCGATGGCTGACTGACAGCGTAGTAGTAGACCTACATTCAAGCAGAGCAGGCATATGGGTTTTTCTGATTCATTTTTTCCACCTTTCTCTGCAACATTTCATAGTTCCCCAAGGTTCAGTAAAAATATCATGCATGTTTCCTGGCCTTTGTTGAAGCGTCCCACTTTGTAGGATTGTAAAGAATATTTTAAAGCGCAGGATCTGACTGACTACCCTCACTTCACCCCTCCACCCTTTTTTTTTATGCGTTTCTTTTACCAGGAGTGGACATCGAGGCGGCCAGGAAAGAGGAAGAGAGGATCATGCTGCGAGACGCGCGGCAGTGGCTCAACAGTGGCCAAATCAACGACGTGCGGCACGCCAAGTCGGGAGGCACGGCAATGCATGTCGCCGCTGCCAAGGGATACACAGAGGTTTTAAAGTGAGTTCACTCGCCGGCCAAAAGCAAGCCAATAAACCGAACGCCCAGAGCACGTTGTTTCTCCTCCTTAAAAGAAACCATCGGCCCGTCTCTCTTGCTGACGCTGATTATAATAGCAAACATATCGGATGGAAGGTTGGTGGTCAGATGGTGTTGTCGCCTCCGTTTGTGATCCCTCTTACGGGCTGTGAGGCTGGAGAGCAGTTCTCTCTCATGCAGGCAGACAGGTAGCTTGCGTTTCCTGGAGCACGTCTCCCTTGTTTATCATGGTTGCCTTTGAAAGCCTTTGCCAACTGGTATCGACTGACCGCCAGGCAACCCGACGGAGGCGCCCGGTCCATCTGGCGCTGGGAGATTGGCCAAAATGTCTAGCTCCTCTCAGCAGCTGTAGTGGCGAGGCCGCACAAACCTGCTCTTATATGCATTTATTCAAGCAGGTGTGCTTGAATGTAAATTGTGATACACACCCCCCCCCCCCCCCCCCCCACCCCCGGTACGGTATAGTGTCAGCAACTTTGAATCCTGGCCATCATCAGTCAAGTTTAGACAGAATTACTTACACCAGAAAAAAAGAAACAGTTTTGTTTGCATTTTTGCATTAATATCACAACATGTCCCCCCCCCACCCTCCACTGAATCTTGTGTTTTGCAGGCTTTTAATCCAGGCAGGGTATGATGTAAATATTAAAGACTATGACGGCTGGTCTCCCCTCCACGCCGCAGCTCACTGGGGGAAAGAGGAGGCATGTAGAATACTTGTGGAGCAGCTGTGCGACATGGAAGTCATCAATAAAGTGGTATGTGCTTCATTTTGTTTTGATAACCTAGTGGTGAGGCAAGTGAACCATCACAGCTGTAGAGTTGCCAGTCTAAGTTCTAACAGTGACTGAGCAACCAGTAGGTTTATACTGCTTTGACTGCAGGTTTATACTGAACTCAAACCAGAAGGAAAGCTGTGATATTCCACAAATCTTTACTTTTGTTAGCTTTAGAATTTCCACAGTGAATGAATTAGAAACGTAATGTTTGAAAGTGATACTGATGTGTTTGTGAGTTGGCCCCCTCCTCTGTGTGGCTGCATGTTAGCCCAGCTGGCTCTGCGGAATGGTAAAGGCCTGAATGTAGAGAATGTTCCTCTCTCTGCCCTCAGGGTCAAACGGCGTTTGATGTAGCCGATGAGGACGTCCTCGGCTATTTAGAGGAGTTGCACAAGAAACAGAATCTGGTAAGCCCACTATGTCTCTTCTTTTTTTTTTTTTTGGAATAGAACTGTTTAACTTGTAGGAGAATGGTTTTCTACGTACGAAACACTTCTCCATCCACTTCCACAATCATGGAAATGAGACACAACGTTCTTTGATGTTTCAGCTTATGAGCGAGAAGAAGGACGTGAAGAAGTCACCTTTGATAGAAACTACCACCACTGGGGATAACAATCAGTCACTGAAACCACTGAAGAGGTAAGCAGTGTCCACCTGTTGGACATGAGCTAGCTGGCGGGCTGGGATGACCCCATGGAAAACCCCCCCCCCCCCCCCCCCCCCCCCTTTTCTTTCTTTTTTCTTTTTTGTTCTAATCTCCTTTTGTAACATCCCGAAGTTGTTCCCTTGCCCGAACCTCTAGAAGAGGTTGATTGCATTATTATGCCTGAACAGAGCCGTAGGTGATAGCAGGTTCACCCTATTGTCTGTCTGTCTGTGTGTGTGTGTGTTTGTGTTTCTGTGCGCCTGTGTGTGTGTGTCTGCCGGCTTCTCAGCAAAGAGACTCTCCTGCTGGAGCCGGAGAAGACTGCGCCACGCATCGAGACCTTGGAGCCAGAGAAAGTGGACGAGGAAGAGGAGGGCAAGAAGGACGAGTCCAGCTGTTCCAGCGAAGAAGAGGAGGAGGAAGACTCAGAGTCTGAAAATGAAGCAGGTCTGTGACAGACACTCCTACGTACATCCAAAATCAGTTATTACTTGAAAATATATTTTATCAATTGGAATGCTATTGTTATTATGCACACTGGGCATGTTTTAATCACACCATGTAATATGCAATATCTTACCATGGCCACACTATTTGAAAATGAGTACTACAAATGAAAATGTTCCCTTAAATGCCATAGCATCTATAGGCTGCTAAAGTGACCAGCTGGTCAACCAGTTGCTGACCCTTATATCTCGTCTCCCCCCCCTTTAGAGAAGAGTAAACCGGCCACTACAGCCAGAGACACCAACAGCACAACCCCAGCGCCAGCCACAGTTTCCTCCCCAACTAGTCCAACCAACCAGGTGACCCCCACCTCGCACGTCAAGAAGGTACGGCTTCTTACCCAACACCTCACACCCCCCCCTTTGCTTTCCTGTCCATTCCCCCAGCGTTTTTTTTAAGATGGCTTTGATGAGATCTCATAGCTTTTTAAGAGGGTGGAAGGGAAATTTATATTTTACAACTGTTATTAAAGTATGTTAATATTATCTTTCATCCCAAAGGTTTTAATGTAAAAGATGAGGTGTTTACTGTTACACAAATTAGCAACAAGCCTTCCATTATGCTTTGTTATCAACCGATGTCATATCTCGGCCATTGGAGTAGATGGCCACAGACAGCACTTTTTACATGCATATTAGGTGGCCAGGAAGTGCAAACACTCTTGTAGAGAAACAGAGAGAGAGAGAGCGCAAAGTGTTTCTTCCCCACACCGCAAAGAGTTACGATTAGTTTGTGAGAAGTTCTTCAGCAAACATGGCAATGTAGAACAGAGGGTGAGAGGAGAGATGGGTAGGTGGAGAGAGAGAGGGGAGGGGGGGTTGGGTGGGATGAGATTCCCGGTAGTCAGTGCTGTGAGGTAGGCAGTACTTGGAAGCACTAAGCTAAGCAAGTCTGGGGCCCCGGCACTTGCCAGACCCATCGAGCGGCAAAAAACTGGCTCTTAAAATGGCACCCACAAGCTCCCGTTTCCCTGTGTGTCTGCTGCCCCCTGCAGGAGACCGCGGCCTCTGCATCCGTCGAGGAGAGCACTGCAGAGGAGGCAAGTCTCAAATTGAATGGAGAAGGAGTCACTCTGTCATTGGCGTGTGCATTCGTTTGTGATGTCCCCTTTCCCCATGACCCCCCCCCCCCTTTCCCCATGACCCCCCCCCCCTCCTCCCGTGTTCTTTTTTGTGTGTTTGCTGCACTGGCCACCAGCATCATTGTGAACATCATTGCATCCATAGGCCACAACAGCAGTGTACACATGTCAGTCTATCTGTGTGTGTGTGTGTGTGTGCGCGTGCTTAGGTTTGTGTGTGTGTGTTTTGAATGCGCACACATGTTGCAGATTTTTCTGACAGGGTGGATACAGCTATTTTTTTTTCTTTCTATTTTTTTATAATGCATCTGATATCTAGCTCGCTTTGACCTAATCATGGCAGCATTATCTAAGGCTGGATTTAGTAGTGAAAAGCCCTGTGATTAGTACTTGACATTCTGATATTGATGAGGGGAAACTGCTCTAGTACTCCATCCCAGTCATTGTTTGCACCTGGGTTCTTCAGAAGTGGCCCTGTTGTTCTTCAGAACGTCCTGTTGAGAGCTCCGCTGAAGTGACCCGTCCTCTATGCCTGAGTCTCCCTCACACACACAAATAATATCATCTCCCCAGCACCTCCGTCCCTATATGTATAGAATGTGAAAATGATAAGGTTGAATGTAAAGATAATCCTCTCTAGATGTACAACCATGTGCCACAGAGAAATCCCACGTTTCCTCTCCCCCCCCCCCCCCCCCCCCCCCCCGTTTTCCTATGCCTCAAGCACACACAGCATAATGCTCTATCTAGTCATGGGTAATGTGGGAATGCCATATAGGCTTATCCTAAAAAATGAAGATAGAGAGTGATGATGCAAGACTATCACTGGTCTAGTCATGATCAACTGGTAAACAAAATGGAAGTGTTGTGTTTTGAGGCATACATATCCTCTCACTCCTTTTTTTTTTCTTCTTAGTTCTCTTTTTCTCTTGCAGTTTCAGTTTTCTGTTTATTTCTTCTTTTTTCTACTCACTAGCCAGTATTTTGCACTTTCAGTTTCTTTCCCTTAATTTTGCTGTCTGACCCATGAAGTGTCTGTTGCTGCTGCTTCTTTATTTTGCTCATTTCACTTTCTTTCTCTCTCTCCCTTTTCCCCAACCTCTCTATCTCTCTCTCTCTGTCTCTGCCTTTCTCTTTCTCTCTCTCTCTCTCTGTCTCTCTCTCTCTCTTTCTGTCTGTCTGTCTGTCTGTCCACTCTCTCTCTCTCTCTCTCTCTCTCTCTCTCTCTGTCCTCTTTATTTCCTTTCTCTCTCTCTCTCTCTCTCTCTCTTTCTCTGTCCAACTCTGCACCCTTCTCTCATGGTTGCTCTTGTCTTGGGTTGGCTTAAAGTCTGAGTTTATTACTCCCCTCACACCTGTGGCGGAGCCAGGCTGTCCTGCATTGTGGCGTCAAGGCTTGCGCAAAACAGGCATTTCTCTTGTGCCCAAAAAAGCTATGGTGAGGCATCGGTGTGTTCCAGAGATGTTACCCCCCCCCACTCCACCTCACCCCCCTCTCTCTTACCAGCCCCACCACAACCCTCCTATCCAAAGGCCCCCTGTGCCCTTGATGTCCCTTCCTTTTTTAACCTTTAAATTTCCCTGTGACAACCAGTCTAACCGTTCTGCCAAAAAGTCCAAGACAACGTTAACCCCCCCCACCCCACCCACTTTCAGCCCTTCCCTCTTCCCCCTTCCCCCTTCTCTCGTTCCCTTCCCCAATCAGTGGGTCTCTTGTTTTCTGCATGGGTTTCTGGTTGACGCACTGTGCCTTGGTGTCTGCACTGTCTGTGGTGGTCTGTGCTGTTCTGCTTTCTGCTGCCGATGCTACTGTGAGCCATGCAAGTCTTCCCCCCTCACCCATCTCTGCTGTGTGGTACTGTGTGTCCGTGTGACTTCACCGCTTTTGGCATTGAGGGGACAACCTGCCGACTTCATACGAGGGATAGGGAGGAAGTCACATATATATGTGTGTGTCTATATATATATATATATATATATATATATATATATATATATATATATTATATATAATATATATATATATATATATATATATATATATATATATATATATATAACTGTCTTACCTGGATTAACAAAACTAATATCTGTGTTTGCCTGAGCGGTTGTCTTCCCGCTGGGCACGTAGACAGTACAAGGCGGTTGGGACAGTGGACAAGAGTTTTCACAGAAATGAGATCTGAGAATGTTTGCACTCTTATAGTCTTACTCTGTGCAAACGTCGTCCAGACATTTTGTTCACCTGAGTCCAGAGCATGCTTGTGATCCCAGCCCCCTCTCTCGCGACGGTGTGCCCCGTCCTTCCTACTGTCCTGCACTGCTGCTGTCTGGTCTGCTGTGTAAGATGCGTGCTTGGGAGTCGCCCTTCTCTGGCTCTCCCGTCACTCCGGGAGAGGGAGATTACCCTGCTTCACCTCCCAAATGTACCCACCCTCTGTCCCCGTTCTGTCTCCCCCTCCCCCCCAGACTTCTCACCCAGTAATAATCACAGAAGTCTGTTCTGTCATCATAATCATCATAATCCCTGTTGTTCTGGGTGGATTCTGATCTTTTTGTCTTCCTCCTTCTCTTACCCCCCCCCCTCCCCTCCTACAACTACCACCCATCTACCCCTCTCCCTCATCTATCTCCACCCCCCCACAGCTCGCCTCGTCTGGTGGCAAAGTTTCGCCCAGGGACGACAGCAAGGATGAGTCGCCGTCCTCGTGGCGCCTGGGTCTGCGCAAGACGGGCAGTTATGGCGCCCTGGCCGAGATCACCGCCACCAAGGAGGCCAGTAAGGAGAAGGACACGGCCGGCGTGATGCGCTCTGCCTCCAGCCCCCGCCTGTCCTCCTCGGTGGACAACAAGGACAAAGAAAAGGTGCGTCACCATTAGGTCATTTACAAGGTCATGGGAGGTCAGATAAAGGTTATTGGCAAAGAGCTGTTTTTGTTCTGTGCAGTTTCAGGATTCAGGCTCGTATAAACTAATCATACAGACCTTTTAACATGAGTAATTGTAGGTGTAATACCTAGATAATAAATAATGGATTGTTAATAGTTAATAAGGAATTGCCTGGGTGTAACATTTAAGCCTGATTGCCAACAGGAGAAGGAGAAAACCCGACTGGCCTATGTGGCTCCCACCATCCCCAGGAGGCTGGCCAGCACGTCCGACATCGACGAGAAGGAGAACAGGTGAAAGAACGAGAAAAACACGAGAGTGAGCGCGCAGTGGTGGGAAGGGCGGCCTCTGCCCTGTCCTGTCCAGACCTGACCACTAGAGCACCTTCTGCTGGCCAAGGCCTAGAGCACTCTGCATGCTACGTGTGTGTTTATATATGTGTGTGTATTTGTGGGCTTATGCAGCCGCTACACTGTCTCTCAGTGTTATGTAAACACACACACACACACACACCGAGTTAGCAGTTAGCATGTGACATGATCTATTGATTAGTCATTTCTAGATCAAGATCAGATTCAGCTTTACAGTCCGTGAGAGTACACATACAAAGTCGATAAAATAGTTCTAGCATCTAAACAAGTACGTAGCTTAATATTGCATCATTTACAGATAGGAGAGGCAAGAAATATAGATAAGGTAGTGGAAGTACAAAAATATAATGCTTAGACAGTGATGTTTCAGGTAACTTGAAGAATATTGGTCAATGCAATGAGAAAGTAGAGATAAACACAGATTCTGTATGATGTGCAGTGAAACCAGGGCTAGACAAAAAAGCATACAATTTGTAGTTGGTGATGCCAGTGAATTTTCATATGATGGATGATGGATGTCAACCATACAGCCTGTTTTATGCAAATCAGATCAACAGTATTTGAGTTGCTACTCGCCGCCAGGCACTTGTAAAGTCATGATCTGTTTGGGAACTGTGTGGAGCGCCCAGGTTCTATTGTGAGATTCTGGTTCCCCCAGGGATTCTGCTGCTAGTTTGGTACGCAGTGGCTCCTACACCAGGAGACGCTGGGACGATGACCTGAAGAACAGTGAAGGAACCGCGTCCCAGAACAGAACCAGCTATCAGCGCAGGTTAGAACTCGCCCGTGGAGATAACAGAATCCTAACCTATGTTCTCCTCGTTTCAGCCTCCCTTTAAGAGAACCTTGGGGCTCTGTTTGCCATAACCTTTCCCCTTTAAGAGAACCTTGGGGCTCTGTTTGCCATAACCTTTCCCCTTTAAGAGAACCTTAGTCATCTGCTGCGTCAAGCTGAACCCTGTTATTTGTGTTGGCCTTAAGCTTTCACATTAACAGCTTTTCATTACCTATCCAAAAGACAAGGGATTTCTATTCAGTAGCATTTCTGAGTATCTGAAGGCACGTGCCTGTGCTTAGTCTAGTCTGGACCTTCCCTAGCTTTTCCCGCTTCCAGCCTCTCCATTTAGTACCTCATTGCCTCAGAAGCAGCATCAGCTTTGAGCCCTTGGCAGTTCAACCCTCTACGTAACAGTCCTCGCTCTTGCAGGCTAACTTAGGACTAGTTATAACCAGTAACACTAACAAGCTCATGTGCTGTAGTCCGTGTAGTAGGCAATCATGCACTTCCTTCACTCACTTACAGATAGTTTTTTTTTTTATAAATATATATATATATTTATATGTTTTTTTCTGTTTGTTTATGGCTAATGTAGTACTGTTATTATGCATGTATGTGCTTAATTGAGCAGCCAGTTAGGTGACCCCAAAGCCTTACCCCCTCTCCAAATTGCTCACAGCAGAGCCCTGCTAGCATCTGCAGTTGTCCTGCATGGTGGTCCTCAACAGCAGATTTAATGTAGACGTGATCCTGTAAGTGTGCTTAAAGGGTTAAATTGCTCAAAGATGGAGGACACGCTAGCAGGCACAACTGCAGAAAAGCTTTAGTTGTTTTTTCTGTAATGTGACCTTTTTTTATTTGCTAATGTGTGTGACTGAATGCTACTGCAGTGTGAATATTATTTGATTACGTATGCAAGGATATTTGTGTGTTTGCACTTTTTTGCTTATGTGTGTGATTGTGGGTAATGTTTGTATAGTGTACTTGTGTGTTTGTTTGTATGTATGTATGTATGTATTTATTTATTTATTTATTTATTTATTTATTTTCCCTTTAATATATATGTGTACACATATATGTGTGTGTGCGTGCAAGTGTGTGTGTGCTCTCCAGCTAACGCGCCTCTCTTGCCCGCTCCCCACCTCCCCACCCCTCCCCCCTCCTGACCTCTGACCCCTGCCTCCTGCACGCCAGCACGTCCCACACGCTAGCGCTGGGCCGGAGCGGCAGCACGCGGGACGTGCCGGCCAAGTCCCCCTCGGCCTCCAGCCTGGACCCTAACACCTGTAACACTAAACCCTGGCAGTCCTCGTCCTACTACCAGTCTTACAGCATTCACCGAAGGTACCACTGAACTCAAGAACCCATCCTCCCCCCAAAAAACCCTTCACCCCACCCCACGCTCTTCAACCCCCGCTCCCCCCTCTCCCTCTCGACTCTCGAGTCAAGCGACTCCTGAGCTTGCACTCACCTACAGAAACACTTCCGACAGCCAGCCATGGCTGCCTACTGACACACCCCATGCCATCTGTCTCTCTCTTTCTCTCTCTCTCTGTCTCTCTGTCTCTCTCTCTGTCTCTCTCCCTGTCTCTCCATCTAATTCTCACTGACCACTGGGATGTGATGATGGGTGGGTGGGTCAGCTACTGATTTGGTAAATGTATTAGCATGGGAGTTCATTTGGCTTGCCGTGATGGAACATTTCATTCATAATGGTGGTTGGGAAATGAAAAGAAGTATTTGGAAAGGTTGATCTTGCTGCTTTCCTGTGGGAGGATTTCTCTTTCTCTCTCTCTCTCTCTCTCTCTCTCTCTCTCTCTCTCTCTCTCTCTCTCTCTCTCTCTCTCTCTCTCTCGATCTATCTCTCTTTCTCTCCTTCTCTTTCCTCTCTCTCCCTCTCTGCTCATCACTCATGGGAGGTTTTTCCCTCTTCTCCTCTCACTCCTTCATTTCCTCTCCATCTCCCTCCTTCCCGGACTTACTCCTTTATGTGTCTGCGTTCGTTTTTGTGCGTAGCGGTTCGTTTGGACGGAGGAACGAGGACTCCTCCACCACCACCCCCTCCACTACCACCACCACCACCTCCTCCACCCTGAGCGGCAGCTCCAGTGTCACCTCCCCCTCCAGCCACCGCAGCCTGCTGTCCAGCCTTGGCTCGGGCTCGTCCTCCACCTCTAGCCGCCCCTCCGCCACCAGCCTCTCCAGCAGGTACACCGAGGACAGCAGGCCATAGCACTCCTCCCTATCTGGGGCACGTTTCCCAAAACCATGGTTGCTAACTAAGTTAGCAACTTAGTTGGTTGGCAATGGGAAATTGCATTTCAACCAACAAAGTTGCTTACAGGTTAGCAACCATGGTTTTGGGAAACGCACCCCTGACTGAACGACCAGCACAGGGTCAGATCGAATGATTTTTAAACTAGATCGGCACTTGGAGGATGCAGAGCGAGCGCAGAGTTGTCATATCTGGCAACGTTAGCAAAAGTGTGCGAGTCAGGTCCGCTCCATAAGCTTTTATGGGTCCTTCCTTGGGCGATGCTGCACTTTTCCAAAAAAAAAGCTCTCTTCGCTCGCTTTTACTTCACGTAAAGTTAGAGAGTGTGCTGGGTTTGGCTGGTACAGTGGGACTTCGGACCACTGTAGCTAAGTGCACCACATTCTCAATCCTCATCAATGGGTCATAATAGGATATAAGTTTAGATAGGATTTGTACAGTATTATACTGCCAAAAGTGAGTAGGTCTACCAAGATGTGATTTAAGTTATTAGGTTATTCAGAAAGATGGTTCTGCACAAACTCAGTGCAGATTTTTTTTTATTAAACATGGAGTTGTCTTCCCGATGTTCCCAGGTACTGGGCGGAGGAGAGCGCGGAGAGGGAGAAGGAGAAAGAGAGGGAGTCGGCCGCGGTCATCCCCACCATCAACACTGCTTCCACCACCACCACCTCCACCTCCACTACTGGCACTGTGCTGGGCTCGGAGAGCCGAGAGCGACGCAGGTCTCACACACACACACACACACACACACACACACACACACACACATGCATACATACACAGTGTATATATACACTTATGTCTTTGTTTATGTTTAGTCTGTACATACATATACGGACAGACCCTTCACACAGGCATACATGCATAGAGAGGAACGTTTTGTAGAATGCCACAGTGCTTGCTTAACATCTGTACTGAAGGGAGAGCTTTTGCTAAACTAATTCAGTGGTATATTTTGCCTATTTTTACTTGTTCGGGCTTGTAGTGATTTGGATCATGAGTAAGTGCTTGTAATTGTCCCAGCCATGCATTATTATGAGCTTTGAACATAGACTGACTTGCAACACACCCACATGTATGCGCATGCACGTACACACAAGCACGCACGCACACACGCACGCAAAGCGAGCACATATTTGTTGTAGATTAAACTGTAGGCTATCCCATGACACAGCGACACCCAACTGTCCTGCAGTGGGTTGTTTTGTCCGCGTGCGTGCGTGCGTGCGTCTAGCTGCCGGACGGGCTGGAGCCAGCGGAGCCTCACGGGGCCCAGGGAGATGAACCACCTGCTGGGGCCGGATTTTCTCTGCCTCACAGAACTTCTCCTTATAAGGCCGCTCTCCACGGAATAACCGCATTTTCTCAAGGCCAGGGGGGGGGAGTCGCCAGGCCAGCCGTCATGAATGAGTTCATATTTGTGGTCCAGGAGAGAAGACGACTCTTTTAAAGTAGGGAGGAGGGAAAGTGCTATTTTGGGAGCTTCTGTAACCAATCTCTCTTCGAGTTAGGACTTCAGACTATATTAGATCTTTTTTTGTAATGTGAAAGTAAAACACTAAATATGCTCATGGCCACTGACTCAGGAGCGAAAGGCTGATGTTTTTTTTTTGCTTATGACCTGTGAACGACCCCATGTTTAATTGCTTTAAATTCTCCATGGCTACCGGGCCTATTTCTGTGTGTGCTGTTCTTATCTTTCCGAAGTGGCTTTGGTAAACTGCTTCAGCTGAACTTCCATGTAAATGCTGTGCAAATATACCCACTCCATCACCGCTGACAAACAGAGGAAAGACAAGACTTCTTAATCTTCTTGGTACTGTGGCTGGTTACTCCCATAGCTCCCTAATCACAGGCTAATGTCTTTTCCCCTAGCACCTAAATTGGCCTGTATACAAGTTCAACCCTCCCTTTTGTTGAGTGTCATTTAATTAAGGTGTGTGTTTTGTTTGTGTTTGTGTGCGCAGATCATACCTCACTCCTGTCCGGGATGAAGAGTCGGAGTCCCAGAGAAAGGCCCGTTCCAGACAGGCCAGACAGTCTAGAAGGTCCACCCAGGTAACACCGGTCCTCAACTCAAAAAGAGAACCTGATAACCTCTATCCTATACGTAATTTGCAGCAGTCAAGACCATTAGGCGGGGATCACATTAGCCAGCGGCAAAGGGTAACGCAACGCTCAGACCATAATCTCGCTCCTATGGTAACACAAACGGTTTGCCTTAACTGACAATTGAATACGCTCGCGTTGCGCTTTGAAAGCTGAACCAAGTTCAACGCTCAGCTTGCTCAACACTAGCGTTACGCCAGCGTTGCCACCGTTCTGCTGTCGAACCATAGAGGACAATAGGAGACCTGCCGCTTGCCGCTGGCTAATGTGATCCCCGCCTTATGCTGCATGTTCAAATACAAGCATGCTGGGGAAAAAATCCTAGTATTCTAAATGCTACTGTAAATTACCTCACATCCCATCTAGGATATCAGGAAAGATTTAATTTCAGTTTAATTTTCAGTAACACTCCAATTCGCTGGTTAAAAATGAAAGATATGCAGTAAGTGCCGTTTTCTCCAACACATTTGCAGCTTTTACAACGGAACTTCTGTTTACAAGCAGTTTTTAATTAGCAATCCCTGTTTCAAACAGATGTGTCTTAAACAACAGACTTTTTTAATGGCTCAATTTAGACTTGATAATTGCCTTTAAAAGATCCAATTTAACTGACGACTATGTGGTGCTAAACAGCTCATTTTAGATATAATTTACACTCTTTTACACAATAGGTTGCTGGTTTGAGCTTGGCTCTTGATCAAAATGTCTCAAAATGTACTTGAGCAAGACACTGAACCCTAAACTGCTCCTATAGTTTGTTCCTCTGCCATTGGGGGGGGGGGGTGTTGAATGTGAGGCATGAAATTGTGAAGGGTTTTGAGTGCTCGCAGGAGTAGAAAAGCACTATATGGATGCAGTCCGTTTACCATTTCCCATTTTGTGTCTTTTAGGGGGTGACCCTGACCGACCTGCAGGAAGCGGAGAAGACCATCGGGCGCCCTCGCCCCAGCACGCGCCGCGAGGACGAGAAGGACGAGAGGGAGAAACAGGACAAGGAGAAACAGCAGGAGGAGAAGAAGGAGACGGAGACTAAAGAGGATGACTACAGGTCACGCTACGAGGTGTGTGTGTGTGTGTGTGTGTGTGCGCGCGCGCAAGTGTGTATGTGTGCGTGTTTGTAGTTTCATGGGATAGAGATGTTAGCTCCAAGGACAAAATTGGTCCACTTCCACAGACAAGTTAAATAAATTGTATCTGATCTGATTATACTGATTATTATACAGAATCTGATTATACTGATTTATCTCTGACTGAACATGATTACTTACAACAAACACTTCTACATAGCAGTTTTGCTGAGCCTTGTTCAGTTTTTGGCCTGTAAGAGGAATTTTTGCAGTAATGGGCAAAGAGCAGAAATGTGGAAGTAATGAAATAAACATTGACAAATAAATCATGACATGTAGACATGAGGGGTCAACCACTACATAGATCAGTTGGGGGCAAAACCCAAATATCAATCTCTAGGGTCTTGCATAATGACACCCTCTCTGAAATGGCTCATCTGAATTTGTCGAAGCGATTAACATTTTGGTAAACGGAGAGGTAGTCCGGTCTAAATCCCCTCTCATAGTGCTGAAGAGCTTGACCCTAAACCTTCTCTCTCTCTCTCTGTCCCCCGTCTCTCCTCCTCTCTCTCTCTTTCTCTCTCTCTTTCTCTCTCTCTTTCTCTCTCCCCTTCTCTCTCTCTCTCTCTCTCTCTCTCTCGCTCTCTCTCTCTCTCTCTCTCTCGCTCTCTCTTTCTCTCTCTCTCTCTCTCTCTCTCTCTTTCTCTCTCTCTCTCTCTCTCTCTCTCTCCCCGTCTCTCCTCCTCTCTCTCTCTCCCTCTCCCTCCCTCTCTCTCTCCATCAGAGCTATCAGCGCTACCGGCCCGGCTCGTCCTCCTCTGCAGCCAACACCACGTCCAGCGCGGCGCCCACCACCACCTCCTCCAGCAGCTCGCTCTACTCCTCCAGCGCTCTCAACCGCCCCAACAGCCTCTCCGGCATCACCTCCACCTACAGCCGCTCCTCGCGTGACACAGAGAAAGGTAAGCGAGAGGGGGAGACGCACGCACGCACGCACGCACGCACACACACACACACACACACACACACACACACACACACACAGAGAGGTTGACCTTATAGACAGTGGGAAAGTGTAGTGGTGGTCTCTCTCTTCTTCATTCACAGAGACAAAGTTGTGTGGTGTGTATCCTCATGCACACGCCCCACCCACTTAAAGTTTTTATTCCAGGATGCAATGAGCGTATGGTCACACATCAAAATTTACGCCTACTGAAGACGGACAAAAACATACACACACAATCGCACATCCACCCACCCCACCACAGTTGTTTTAAATGGACACCACCATGGCAGAAAACTGGATTCCTGATTGTCCCCCCTCGTTCCCTCTCTGGTCTCCCGGTCTCATTCGATCCTGCTGGGATGAGGAAGGTCAGTCAAGGTCAGATGAGGTTACTTCGTTAAACCCCAATCAGCCTGGTTTCTGCCCCCTGCTGAAGCGGAGGGACTCACACAAGCCCTTTAGTCAGGCATGGGTGGGTTCAGGCACTGAGCAGCCGCCAGCACGGGCAACGGCCATTACACAGGCTTAGATGCATTACACGCACAGCCACATAGACAAACGCATGCAAGCCCTCTCTCACACACACACACACACACACACACACACACACACACACACACACACACATTCGCGTACTCCGACTCCAGTGTTCTCAGGCCATCAGTGCTGGCATTGCAAAATGTGTTGCATACACTCGCAGATGGTGCTGGC